>NW_019947865.1:0-19326 GCF_002910315.2 Salvelinus sp. IW2-2015
TACACGGTGTAGAGCTGCTTCTTCTACCAAAGCGTTCACCTTCCCTTGGTTCCGGTGTAAGTGACCTCACATGCGAATCACTGTATCACGTCCACACCCACACCACACACGGACACACACACAACACCAGTAACACACCACCACACTCTGAGCAATGCCATTGCCAACCTGAACGAAGCCCAACTAGATGCATATCAATACTGGCTATTTAGAACGCCTTGCATCTTCATCTGACACTAAACTCGGTCCACCATGCCGTCTAAATTATGAATAAGCTCTATCTTCATCATCCTAATCCGATGTACCCATGCGTCGAACACGAGACTGTAACCGGGGCCCCCGGCCTTAATTATGCTACACCCGATCCATAATCAACTGCTATGTATACTCAACCGTCAACACAGAGCCACGAACATGCATCCGCTCTGTGTATAAAGGCAGAGCCATACTACCAACCCAGACACAACCCTGCTGTTAGCTGGTTAATGATTAGAGCACAATACCTGCTCGTAAAATGAATAGCACATAAAACGCTGTCTACATGTAGATGTAGACTAAAATGCCGCCTGCATCGAACTAGGCCGAGTACAAGGCCCATCATATAATCATATAGAGATACCAACTCAAAGAGCCTCGCATTAACTAAATTAGGACTAAAATACCATAGGCCTGATAATTCAACTACGCAGAAATAAAAAGAGCTCGCAAAACTTTTTAAAATCGATTGAGGATACCACTAAAGGCTGGTACTACCTTATTTAATGCACATTCGAGAACACCCGTTCACAAGACCTGCATTAATGAATATGACAAAAAACAACGCACCTGCACATTATCAGTAGTGCGAATTAGCGCCCAAAACACAACAGGGCCATCAATCCACAGCATTAGATTAGACATCACGCGATTTAAAGGCTGACGCCAATTCAACTTAAACTTACCCACTTACAGACGTAAGTCCACTACAAGGAAAAACCTTCTGAGCTACAGATGCACACATATAGGCAACTTATAATTGTGCCAATTACGTACTATCCACTTAGCATACAAGACTCGATCATAATAGACTAGGATAACACACGCGACCTGATTAATGACTGCTAGGACGAAAGCTTGAGTAACTCGATATCATCTACTACCACAGCAGACATCCAGTTCCAATACTCTAGCTAGACAAAGCCGTAGCTTATAACAACTCGGCCAGCATTATATCTAGAGATCACAAGCCCTCGGGATACATACACTATGCGACTCACTAACAACACCTAGTTAAAATGATTCCGGCATAAAGCGTGCCGTTAAGATGATTACCTAAATAAAGGTCGCACCCAGAATTAATAACGAATTACGCTCACATTACCAATGCTGGTCTAATGCGATCTAGACTAAAGGCGGTAATGCATATAGGCACTATACGCAAGCACTGCTGGGTACCTGAATACATGATCACAAGCCTCGATCCGTTAATGCCAAAACGAAAATAGACCGTCGACTACACAGACCATCCCAGTTACAACGAACATCATAGAAGCCAATCCAACCACACTCCAAAAAGCGTTACCTGCGTTAATGCAATAGTCCCAAAACTCAACAAGTCCTTAAAATTAAAGCTGTTCTAACCCCTTAAATAGAGACTACACACGCGGCGCCTGATTAATGAATAGATAAAGGCAATGCGACACAACTACTTAGGATAAGGCCGCCTGTGTTAAACTTGCCACACATAGCGATAAAGAGCTTCGTCGAGTTCTACATGACACCGGCTAAAAGCCCGCATATCAACATCGACCACTAGACCGAACTAAAGCGGCCATGCGTCTAATGCCAAATCTAGGCATGAAAGCGCTCCTGGCGCTAAAATCGCACGCCAGGCCCCGATACAAGCCCTCGATTTAATTGATTAGAATAATTACAAGCTCAGCTTAACCTCCCATTAAGGATCCACAATAAACGGCCCCTCGAAATTAAATGAAACTTAGGAACAAAGAACAGACCCTGCACTTTACATGCATTCAGATAAATAACACGGCTTGATTACATCACTCACTACGCTACAGCACACACTCTCATTAACATGATATAGGACTACCAATCTAAAGTCCTGATCCTAACTGCACTACGATCAAAATAAAAGGCTCCCCAAATCTCACCACATAACAAACAACCCCCGACGCTGATCCCAGAGTAAGGCATAAAGCGGGATCAATGAATCTAGAAAACAGGAGCTGACTAACTATTTGCGCAGGATAAAGCTGCACTAATCCATCTACCGGCATAAAGCGCCCTGCAATAATGATTAGGATAAGGCTGAGTCAATGATTAGGCATAAAGGCTGCGGTACACTGATCTCAACCTAAAGGCTCCGTTACCGAGATAGGCGATACTACCTTTGATCTAGGATACAAAAGCCGGTTAATGCACCATAGCGAATCAAAGGCGCTGGAATTATTCAGGAACATAAAGCCTGGCTTACATCTTGCATTCGCATAAAGCTGGTTAATGATTAAATAAAGGCTGGATTAATATTAGGATAAAAGCTGGTAAATATTAGGATATAGCTGGTTAATTAATTATGATAAAGGGCTGTTATCGAATAGGATACCAAGCTTGGCTAATCGAACGATCAAAGGCTTGGTACAGAATGGATAAAGGCTGCGTTATAATAGGCACATAAAGCTGCATAGATGAACTAGCATAAAGGCTGGCCGTTAATGATTAGAAAAAGGCCTCGTCTTTACATGGCGAATAGGATTAACAGGCTGCGTACATGCAATAAGGCGCAGGGGACATCTCAAAAAGGGGCCGCGTTCTCTACATTGCAACAAAATAGCCGGGGGGAACTCAAAAAAAGCGCGGCGCTGGGCTGGGTTAATCAAATAGATCCACACAAAAAGCGACGTCGCGCCGTACATCAGAATCACGATACAAGGCACCGCTTTACATAATCTAGATAAAAGACTGCTTACATGACAATACGCAAAAAGCTGCTCTAATGAACTAGGAATCAAGCGGCCTCGGGTAATGATAGCACACAAGCTGGTTAATCACATAGATACAGCTGCGGTACCAGAATACATAACAGATATTGTAACTGCATTAGGATAACAGCTGTTAATAATCTCAGGAAAAGCTGCGACCATAATAACTAGCATAAAGAGCTCGGTTCAATCCAACCTCTAGATAAACTGGTTACATCCACAATACATCAAGGCTCAGTATATGAATAATAAAGTCGGTTAATGAACCATACCGGAAAAGCGACTGGGTTACATCGAATAGGCATACCGAAAGGCCTGGTTAATGAATAGATAAAAGGCTGGTTAATGAATAGATAAAAGCTGGTTATGACATAGATGCATAAAGGCTGTTAAAATAGGATAAAGGCTGGTTAATGAATTAGTAAAGCTGGTTAATGAATAGGATAAAGGCTGGTTAATGAATAGAATAAAGGCTGGTTAATAATAGAGATTAAAGGCTGATGAATAGCATAAAGCGGCTGGTTACATGAATAGGATAAAGGCTGGTTAATGAATAGGATAAAGTAGCTGGTAATGAATTTATCTGATAAAAGCGGTAATGAATAGGATAAAGGCTGGTTAATGATAGGATAAAAGGCTTGGTTATATGAATAGGATAAAGGCTGGTTAATGAATAGGATAAAAGGCTGTTAGCTGGTTAATGAATAGGATAAAGGCTGGTTTTAGCTGTTAATGAATAGATAGGCGGTAATGAATAGACTTAAGCTTTGTTAATGAATAGATAAAGGCTGGTTAATGAATAGGATAAAGGCTGGTAATGAATAGGATAAGCTGTTTTAGCTGGTTAATGAATAGGATAAAAGGCTTTAATGAATAGATAAAAAGGTTAAGCTGGTTAATGAAATAGGATAAAGCTGGTTTACATGGAATAGGATAAGGCTGTTAATGAATAGATAAAGCTGTTAGCTGGTTAATGATAGATAAAGGCTGGTTAATGAATAGATAAAGCTATGTAGGCTGGTTAATGATTAGGATAAAGCTGGTTAATAATGGGTAAAGCTGTTTTAGCTGGTAATGAATATGAAAAGGCTGGTTTTAGCTGGTTAATAATAGAATAAAGGCGGTTTTAGCTGGTTAATGTGAATGACTTGTTGTCAGAGTTACAATTAAAACCCGGATCACATTTTATTTGTCACATAATTGTTGAACAACAAGTGTAAACTAACAGTGAAGTTAGTTACATACGGGTCCTACCAACAAGACTGAGAGAAAGACAATAGACTCATTATATCAACCACTGTTTACTCTGTGTTAATGCTAATGTTCTACTGATAGATACTGGCCCCTACAGCTCTGTGTTAATGCCAGGTGTTCTGGTGATAGATACTGCCCCTACAGCTCTGTGTTAATGCTAGGTGTTCTGGATAGATACTGGCCCCCACAGCTCTGTGTTAATGCAGTGTCGGTGATATACTGCCCTACAGCTCTGTGTTAATGCTAGGTGTTCTGGTGGATAGATACTGGCCCTACAGCTCTGTTAATGCTAGTGTTCTGGTGATAGATACTGCCCCTACACTCTGTGTTAATGCTAGTGTTCTGGGGATAGATACTGGCCCCACAGCTCTGTGTTAATGCTGGTGTTCTGGTGGATAGAACTGCCCCTACAGCTCTGTGTTAATGCTAGGTTTCTGTGTGGATAGATACTGGCCCCTACAGCTCTGTGTTAATGCTAGGTTCTGGTATAGATACTGGCCCCTACAGCTCTGTGTTAATGCTAGTGTTCTGGTGGATAGATACTGGCCCCCACAGCTCTGTGTTAATGCTAGGTGTTCGTGATAATACTGGCCCCTACAGCTCTGTGTTAATGCTAGGTTCGGATAGATACTGCCCCTACAGCTCTGTGTTAATGCTAGTGTTCTGGTGGATAGATACTGGCCCCACAGCTCTGTGTTAATGCTAGGTGTTCTGGTGGATAAACTGCCCCCACAGCTCTGTGTAATGCTAGTGTTCTGTGGATAGATACTGGCCCCTACAGCTCTGTGTTAATGCTAGGTGTTCTGGTGGATAGATACTGGCCCCCACAGCTCTGTGTTAATGCTAGGTGTTCTCACTGATAGGTACTGGCCCCTACAGCTCTGTGTTAATGCTAGGTGTTCTCACTGATAGGTACTGGCCCCTACAGCTTTGTTACAAAGGAAAGGTCTTAAATAAAAGGCTACATCAGCTGGTTAAACCTGAATGATGTTGTTATGAATCACTTACACACGGACATGGCTGTTTTAAACCTTGCCTTACTGCTCGTACCTGACACTGTGGTGGGATACGTCTAMCAGCAGGCTTTGTTGTAAAGGACTGGTTCATGTGAATGTGTTGTGAGTCACTATCAGAACTCTATTTACCTTGAGTTAGTGCTACAGTATCTACTGTCACTGCGGTGGATACTGGAGCACTACAGCAGCTCCAGCAGCCAGCAGGCTCTACTTCCCATTTCTCAGAGGGATATTTATGGGCTTCCTTCAGCTGTGCTGTGAGTGATGTAAGGAGAAGCTGGCTAGCTGTGTGTCTCCGAGGCCAGATCTCAGCCCTGAACAACCTGGACTCAGGGATAGACATAACATCATAAACGTAAATCCGGGGACACGAATTACAATTGGTACGATACACTATATATCAAGTACACTACATGGAGACCGGTATGTGGACCTTCAAGTTAGTGGATTCGGCTATTTCAGCCCCACCCATTTTATGACAGGTGTACACCGATCGAACACACAGCCATGTATTCTCCATAGACAAACATTGGCAGTAGAATGGCCTTACTGAAGAGCTCAGTGACTTTCAACCGTCATAGGATGACAGCTTTCCTACAAGTCAGTTTGTCAAATTTCTGCCCTGCTAGAGCTGCCCCGGTCAACTATAAGTGCTGTTATTGTGAAGTGGAAACGTCTAGGAGCAACAACGGCTACCAGCCGTAAAATGGTAGGCCACAAGCTCACAAAACGGGACCGCCGAGTGCTGAAGGGCGTAAAAATCATCTGTCCACAACTGCAACACTCACTAACGAGTTCCAAAATGCCTCAGGACGCAACTTCAGCACAAGAACTGTTCGACGGGAGCTTCATGAAATGGGTTTCCATGGCAGAGCAGCCGCACACAAGCCTAAGATCACCATGCACAATGCCAAGCGTCGGCTGGAGTGGTGTAAAGCTCGCCGCAGTTGGACTCTGGAGCAGTGGAAACGTGTTCTCTGGAGTGATGAATCACGCTTCACCATCTGGCAGTCCGACGGCCGAATCTGGGTTTTTCCAGATGCCAYGAGAATGCTACCTGTCTGAATGTATAGTGCCAACTGTAAAGTTTGGTGGAGGAAGGATGAGGGTCTGGGGCTGTTTTTCAAGGTTCGGGCCCCTTAGTTCCAGTAAAGGGAAATCTTAACGCTACAGCATACAATGACATTCTAGATGATTCTGTGCTTCCAACTTTGTGGCAACAGTTTGGGGAAGGCCATTTCCTGTTTCATCATGACAATGCCCCCATGCACCACGCGAGGTCCATACAGAAATGGTTTGTCTAGATCGGTGTGGAAGAACCGGAAGAGCCCGGATCTCAATCCCATTGAGCACGTCTGGGACTTGTTGGATCGGKGGGTGAGGGATAGGGCCATTCCCCCCAGAAATGTCCGGAAACTTGCAGGTGCCTTGGTGGAAGAGGGCAGTAACATCTCACAGCAAGAACCGGCAAATCTGGTGCAGTCCATGAGGAGGAGATGCACTGCAGCACTTAATGCAGCTGGTGGCCACACCAGATACTGACTGTTACTTTTGATTTTGACCCCCCCCTTTGTTCAGGGACACATTATTCCATTTCTGTTAGTCACATGTCTGTGGAACTTGTTCAGTTTATGTCTCAGTTGAGGATTCTTGTTATGTTCATAGAAATATTTACATATGTTAAGTTCGCTGAAAATAAACGCAGTTGACAGTGAGAGGACGTTTCTTTTTTTGCTGAGTTTTTATGGCAGATGAGAGACTGTGTGTGTGTGGCCAGGCCAGTGATGGAAACAGGCACCCGTGTCAGTGGATCAGATTTAGGTCTTTACTGTTCCTGTACTTGAGAAGGAAGGCGGTACGACTGCGTCCCAAATTCCCTATGGGTCCTGGTCAAAACTAGTGCACGATATAGGGAATAGGGTGCCATTAGGGACTGTGCTGTGCTCAGGCATTTACACGAGAGAGGGGAGGAGGGAACTCTACACCCCACAACAGTTAGTCAATACTGGGAAGGAGACTAGGAGAGGAGACAACACACCCCACAACAGTTAGTCAATACGGTGAAGGAGACTAGGAGACAACACACCCCACAACAGTTAGTTAATACTGGGAAGGAGACTAGGAGAGGACACACCCCACAACAGTTAGTTAATACGGTGAAGGAGACTAGGAGAGGAGACAACACACCCCACAACAGTTAGTTCCAACTTGTGGCAACAGTTTGGGAAGGCCATTTCGCTTCATCATGACAATGCCCCCATGCACCCACGCCGAGGTCCATACAGAATTGTTGTTTTGTCTAGATCGCCGGTGGAAGAACCGGAAAGCCCAGATCCTCAATCCCATTGGCACGTCTGGGACTGTGTTGGAGTCGGAGTTGAGCGGATAGGGCCATGTCCCCCAAAAAAGAAAGAAAAAAAGAAACAGAGAATGTCCGGAAACTTGCAGTGCCTTGTGGAAGAGCGCGGCTAACATCTCAACACAAGACCGCACAAATTACTGTGCAGTCCATGAGAGGAGATTGCCACTGCAGCACTTAAGCACTGGTGCCACACCAGCATACTGACTGTTACTTTGATTTTGAACCCCCCCTTTGTTCAGGGGACACATTATTACCATTTCTGTTATCACCATGTCTGTGGACTTGTTCAGTTTATGTCTACAGTTGAGATTCTTGTTATGTTCATTAGAAATATTTACCATATGTTAAAGTTCGCTAAAAAAAAACGCCAGTTGACCAGTGAGAGACGTTTCTTCTTTCTTGCTGATTTTTATGGCAGATGAGAGACTCTGCTGTGTGTCCGGCCAGCCAGTGATGGAAACAGGCACCCGTGTCAGTGCGATCAGATTTAGTCTTACTGTTCCTGTACTTGAGAAGGAAGAGCCGGTACGACTGCGCCCAAATCCCTATGGTCCTGGTCAAAAACTAGTGCACGATATAGGGAATAGGGCTGCCATTTAGGACTGTGCTGTGCTCAGGCATTACACAGAGAGGAGAGGACTCTACACCCCCAACGTAAGTCATACTGGGAAGGAGACCTAGAGAGGAGACACACACCCCACAATCAGTAGTCAATACGGTGAAGAGACTAGAGAGACAACACACCCACAACAGTTAGAATACTGGAAGGAGACTAGGACAGAGGACACACCCACCACAACAGTAGTTAATACGGTGAAGGAGCACTAGGAGAGAGAAACACACCCCACAACAGTTAGTCATACGGTGAAAGGAGACTAGAGAGAGACAACAAACACCCCACAACAGTTAGTCAATACGGTGAAGGAGACTAGGAGAGGAGACAACACACCCCACAACAGTTAGTTAATACGTGAAGGAGACTAGGAGAGGAACAACAACACCCCACAACAGTTAGTAATACGGTGAAGCGAGACTAGGAGAGGAGACAACACACCCCACAACAGTTGTTATACGGTGAAGGAGACTAGGAGAGGACAACACACCCCACAACAGTTAGTTAATACGGTGAAGGAGACTAGGAGAGGAGACAACACACCACAACAGTTAGTAATACGGTGAAGGAGACTAGGAGAGGAGACAACACACCCCACAACAGTTAGTTAAATACGGTGAAGGAGACTAGGAGAGGAGACAACACATCTCTCTGCTTGACTCATTCTTACTAATCAACTATTCTCACCTTACCCTCTGTTTTACCTCGTCACTGCTGGTTTCTATTGATAACCTGCTCTGCGAGCACTACGTCTCTCTCTACTGGTTCTATTATAACCTGCTCTGCTAGGCCTTACTCTCTCCCTTGCTACGTGTCTAATCACTCTCTATCACTATGTCGTGCTGCTAGCTAATATCATCTACCGGTAAATGATACAGCCTCCAGTATGGGACATCTGTTTATGTATAGTTACCCAGCCTCTCTCTGCATCCCACAACGCACCCTATTCGGGCCCATAGGACTTTGGTGCGAGACCTCTCTCCCTGTAATGTCTCGTCGTAAGTAACTTCCCTTCAAAGCTCGGTCAACATCTGTAGTGGATCACAAGAGGTGATGTCATAGTGTAATTATAAAACGCTTACCTCACGTCCTCATTGTGGTGTTGGGAACTGTCTGGCTGAACACACACACACACACACACACACACACACACAACACACACACACACACACCACACCACATAACTTGTCAGACACAGATCCCTTATCTTCCCTCTACAGATCATTAGCCGCGCGATAACAACCCAAACGTATTCCCTTGATGACTTGTAATGTACAGTATATTTAGTCCATACATAGTTGACTGTGTTAAAGGGCCCTGGGTCCGCTAGCTACTGTGAAGAGAAACATGGGACACATCTCTGTTTACCTGTTAATTGTACATACTAGGCTAGAATGCTTCAGTGTGCACTTTAATTCTCCCTGATCCTGTTCTTAACCCAATATGTTCCCTTTCACTAGATATCCTCCTAGTCTTCCCTCTAGATCAGCCCTGTTACTGACTAGATATCCCTCCTAGTCTTCCCTTGACAGACCCTGTACTGACTAGATATCTCCTCCTAGTCCTCCCTCTAGATCACCCTGTACTGACTAGAATCCTCCTAGTCTTCCTCTAGATCAGCCCTGTGTTACTGACTAATATCCTCCTAGTCTTCCCTAGATCAGCCCTGTGTTGACTAGATATCCTCCTAGTCTTCCCTTTAGATCAGCCCTGTTACTACTAGATATCCTCCTAGTCTTCCCTCTAGATCAGCCCTGTTACTGACTAGATCCTCCTAGTCTTCCTTTTAGATCAGCCCTGTTTTGACTAGATATCCTCCTAGTCTTCCCTTTAGATCAGCCCTGTTACTGACTAGATATCCTCCTAGTCTTCCCTCTAGATCAGCCCTGTTAACTGACTAGATATCCTCTATCTTCCCTCTAGATCAGCCCTGTTGTTGACTAGATATCCCTCTAGTCTTCCCTTTAGATCAGCCCTGTTGTTGACTAGATTATCCTCCTAGTCTCCCTTAGATCAGCCTGTTGTTGACTAGATATCCCTCTAGTCTTCCCTTTAGATCAGCCCTGTTACTGACTAAGAATCCCTCTAGTCTTCCCTTTAGATCAGCTTTACACCATTTACCTGTTTGTCTTGAACCATATTTGAATATAGGACAGTATCATTTGCTTGATAATGTTGTTTCTCAGAGAAGAAATGGTAGATGATTATATTTCACTTGTATTTATGCAGCTGTACTGTTGGGTTGAACTGAAAGGCTGAAAGAATGTGGTAATTTCATGGGTTGAACTAAAGGCTGAAGAAGTGTGATTTCATGGGTAATCGTAATGTTTTCTTGTGTCTGTGACCAGCATTAATAGACCAAGGTCTTATTCCTGGTATGAGTTACTGTCCTTGTGTTCTGTTTGGTTACGGGTCTTAGTGCTCTATTTGCGTGGCTCTAATGGCCTCTCCTGTGTTGTGCTGAGTGAGTTAGCGCCTGCTGTCTGTTGTCGTTGCTGAGTGAGTTAGCGCCTCGTCCTGTGCTTGTTGTGAGTGAGTTAGCGCCTCTGTCCTGTGCTTGTTGCTGAGTGAGTTACGCCTCTCGTCTGTCGCTGTTGCGAGTGATTAGCGCCCTCCGTTCCGTCTGTGGTAGCGCCTCTCTCCTTTGTTGCTGCAGTGAGTTAGCGCCTCTGTCCTGTGATGTTGCTGAGTGATTGCGCTCTGCCTGTGTCGTTGCTGACGTGAGTAGGCCTCTAGTCCTGTAGTCGTTGCCTTGAGTGAGTTAGCGGTCGTGCGTGGAAGTTCCTCTTCCTGTGTTGTTGCTGAGTGATTTAGCCGCCCTGTCCTGTGTTGTTGCTGCAGTGAGTACGCCTCTGTCCTAGTGTCGTTGCTGAGTGATAGCGCCTCTGCTCCTGTGTCGTCTGAAGTGAGTTAAGCGCCTCTGTCCTTGTGTTGTTGCTAGCTGATTAGCGGCCTCTGTCCTGCGTTGTTGCTGAGTGAGTTAGCGCCTCTGCTCGTGTTGTTGCTGAGTGATTTAGCCGCCTCCTTCCTGTGTTGTGCTGAGGATTAGCCTCTGTCCTGTGTGTTGCTGAGTGAGTTAGCGCCTCGTCCTGCGTTGCTGAGTGAGCTTACGCCTCTGCTCCTGTGTCGTTGCTGAGTGATAGCGCCTCTTCCTGTGCCTTAGTTGCTGTTTATTAGCGCCTCTTCCTGTGGTCCATCTGCTGAGGAGTTAGCGCCCTGTCCTGTGTCGTTAGCTGAGTGAGTTCGCCTCTGTCCTTGTTGCTGTTTGAGTAGCGCCTCTGTCCGTGCTGCCTGAGTGAGGTTAGCCTCTGTCCTGTCGTTGCTGATGAGTTAGCGCCTCTTCCTGTGTCGTGCTGAGCTGAGTTAGCGCCTCTGTCCTGCTCTTCTGTTTGATACGCCTCTTCCTGTGTCGTGCTGAGTGCAGTTACGCCTCTGTCCTGTGTCCGTTCGCACGGCCGGTGGAAGAGTTAGCTCTCTGTCCCTGTCGTTGCTGATGATGAGTTAGCGCCTCGTACCCTGTGTTGCTGTTTATTAGCGCCTCGTGTCCTGTCTCGTTGCCTGAGTGATGTTACGCCTCTGTCCTGCTTCGTTCAGTGAGTTAGCCGGCCCTGGTACCTTGCTGTTGCGAGTGAGTTACGCCTCTGCTCCTTGCGTTGCTGAGTGAGTCTAGCCCTCTGTCCTGTGTAGTTGTCTGAGAAGTTAGCGCCTCTTCTTGTCGTTGCTGATGAGTTACCGCCTCTGTCTGTGTCGCTGCTAGAGTTAGCCCTCTGTCCCTGTTCGTGCTGAGTGCAGTAGCGCCTCTGTCCTGTGTGCGTTGCTGAGTGAGTTAGCGCCTCTGTCCTGTGTTGTTAGCTGAGTGAGTTACCCCTCTGTCCCTGGTGCGTTGCTCGAGGAGTTAGCGCCTCTTCCTGTGTCGTTGCTGAGTGAGCTTACGCTCGCTCCTGCTGTTGTTGCCCTGAGTGAAAGCTGTAGACGCCTCTGTCCTGTTGTTTTGCTGAGCTGATAGCGCCTACTGTCCTGCTGTTGTTGCTGAGCTGAGTTAGCGCTCTGTCCTGTGTTGTGCTGAGAGTTAGCCGCCTCGTCCTGTTGTTGCTGAGTGAGTTTAGCGCCTCTGTCCTGTGTCGTTGCTGAGTGAGTATAGCGCCTCTCTCCTGGGTCTTGCTGAGTGAGTGCCGCCTCTGTCCTTGTTGTTGCTGTTTGACTTAGCCCCTCGTCCTGTGATCGTTGCTGCAGTGAGTTAGCGCCTCTGTCTGTAGTACGTTGCCTGAGTGAGTTAGCCCTCTAGTCCTGTGGCCTGTTTGAGTTAGCGCCTCTAGTCCTGTGTCGGCTGAGTAAGTGAGCGCCTCTTCCTTTGTCGTTGCTGAGGAGTTCCCCGCTTCACTGTCCGTTGCTGAGTGCATTAGCGCCTCTCCTGTTGCTGTTGAGTTAGCGCCCCCTTCCTGTGCTCGTTGCTGATGAGTTACGCGCCTCTATCGTCGTCCGTTGCTGCAGTGAGTCTAGCTCGCCTGTCCTGTGTCGTTGCTGAGGCCTGACGTTACCGCCTCTGTCCTGTCGTTGCTGTCTGAGTAGCGCGCCTCTGCTCCTGTGTCGTTGCTGAGCTGAGTTTAGCGCCTCTGTCCTGTGTCGTTGCCGAGTGAGTACGCCTCTGTCCGTGTTGTTGCTCGAGTGATATAGGCCTCCTTCCTGTGTTGCTGCTGACTTAGCGCCTCTGTCCTTGTTCGTTGCTGCAGTGAGTTATCCCCTTTCCATGTCGTTGCTCGCAGTAGCAGTTAGCGCCCTTCCTGTTGTTGCTAGTGCACGTTCGGCGCCTCTCGCCTGTTCGTTCTGAATGAGTTAGCGCTCTCTCTGCTGTTGTTGCTGAGTGAGTGAGCGCCTCTTCTCCTGCGTCGTTGCTGAGTCAGTTAAGCGCCTCTCCTGTTGTCGTTCGAGTGACCAGTAGCGCCTTCTGTCCTGGTTTCTGAGCTGCAGGTTAACGCGCCTCTGTCCTGCTGTGCTGCTGTGCAGTTAGCGCCTCTTCCTGTGGTGCGTAAGAAGAAAGAAAAAGCAAAGGCGAATCTAAAGTACAATACAACCTCCTCAAGCCTATCAAGAACTTCTATCCATCAACCGACCTCGTATCGCACCTGCAAACACCATGCTCAGTGATAAATGCCTTGAGTAAAATCAATACCCCTCCGGCATTAAGCTCCACAAAGATTAGCCAGTCTAATTGAGAGCTTATCGATGGTTCATGTAAGCTCATCTTCATCACGATGCTGTGTCGGCGGGGAAGCGGGGTGTGGGGGGTTATCGTCTCTGCGTGGGCGTACGTGGGCTCGTGGAAACTACGTTCTGGAGACCGTCATACAGGGGGCGGAAGGCTTCAAACGACTGGAGAGGACACCTAGAGGGGACAGCACAAACACTTGTCGGGCGATCCCCGACACCGGGGCGGGGGGTGAAGGTAGGAGGAACCACGGGCCCGTGCCGCTACTACATCACCGTCCGGGGTAATCCCAGTTACAGGGGGCCCCTATTAGCCAAACTATGGCTCCCGGATGAGCTCAACACGTAGTCAATGGCACAGGGACCTACCGCGTGTTCATATTTCACGCCTCGAGGATCCAACTCTCCCTAGCGGGGTGGGGGTCGCCAACAAAGGATCATACCTCGCCACAGGCCATTTAGGGGCAGCCCACGAGTAGGGTCCTCCCTCACCTCAACCCCCAGCTGGGGCGAAGCCACCGTAAAATCCGCTGGGAACCTCCCTTCTCGGTCTTCTGGCGGTAAGGGTCGTCGCAGCCGGCACCCGTTGAGCCGGCCGTCAACGTGGGGGGTGGGCGGCGATGGTCAGTAATTACTTACTGGGGCTAAAACCAAAAGGTGTGCAGGGCATCGGAGGTACGAGGGGAGCCAGGTGAGATGCCCAACTCCTACTTTGTCCCCTGCTAGCCTAAAGAACATAACTCCCATTTCAATGTCGTGCTTAGTCTGTGCTACTATACACCAATTTAACGGCACCTAGCCGCCTCATCGATCAAAACAGCACAACCCACCGGTCACAGGAGGAGAATAGGCTCGGCTGGCTGACGAATCGTGGGGCCGACCAAAGTACCGCCCTTTCTAAACCGATGTTATCCTGACATACGCCACGTCGAAGTCGCGGCACAACCATTAAACCGCCAGATCAATCTCCCACGCCCACCACCTGGGTGGCCCTACCCCGGGTCAAGCTGTAGAAGAGAGTTGATTCAACTTTAAGTCCCTTTCTTTCTCTTTCTTTCCTTACACAAAAACACAGGACAAGGCCGCTAACTCAACAGCAACACAACAACGCTCAAACTCACTCCAAAACCACCAGGACAGAGGCGCACTAACTCCACTCAGCAACGACCACGACGACAGAAGGCGCCTAACTCACTCAGCAACACCACCAGACAAGACGTAACCCTCAACTCCCAGCAACCAACACCAGGGAAGAGCCTAACTCACTCCAGCAACACACAGGACAGACGCGAACTACACTCCAGCCAACCAACACAAACAGAACGCAACTCACTCAGCAACGACACAGGCACAGAGCGTAACTCACTCTAGCAACGACACAGACAGCAGGCGCTAACTCAAACCAGCAACAACACAGGACAGAGCTACCACTCAGCAACAAACCACAGACCAGCCTAACTCCACTCCCAAGCAACGACACAAACAGCAGCGCTAACCTCACTCCAGCAACGGACACCAGACAGAGCTAACTCAAACAGCAAACACCAGGACAGAGCCAGCTAACTCACCTCAGAACAAACAACGACCACAGGACAGAGGCGCTAACTCACTCAGCAATGCAACGACCACCAGACAGAGGCCCTAACCTCACTCACGCAACGACACAGACAGAGCCGCTAACTCCAAACACAACACAGCGACAGAGCCCTAAACTCACTCCAGCAACCACACACCAGAGGCTCTAACTCACTCCAGCAAGACACAGCAACAGAAGAGGCGCTAACTCACTCAGCAAACGACACAGGACAGAGGCGCCTAACTCAAACGCAAACAGACGAGCCTAACTCACTCAGCAACGACACAGCACAGACCTAACCTCAACTCAGCACCGACACAGACAGAGCGCTAACTCAAACCACAACAACACCAGACAGAGCCGCAACTCACTCAGGCAACGACCACAGGACCAGAGCCGCAACTCCACTCCAGCAACGACACAGGAACAAAGCCCGCTAACCACTCAGGCAACAACACAGGACAGAAGCGCTAAACTCACTCAGCAACAAACACAACCAGAGGCGCTAAACTCACTCAGAGCCCAACAAAACAGACAGAGGCCCCCTAACTCACTCATCTTCAACAAACAAGGACAGAGCCTAACTCACTCGGCAAACAACAACAGACAGAGCGCTAAACTCAACTCAGCAACGACACAGACAGAGCGCAACTCAGTCTCCCAACGACACAGGACAGAGGCCTAACTCACCCGCAAACAACACAGGACAAGAGGCGCTAAACTCACTCCAGCAACCAACACAGCACAGAGCGCAAACTCACTCAAGCAACGACACAAGCACAGAGGCGCCTAACTCACTCACAACACACAACAGAGGCGCTAAACCACTCAGCAACGACCACAGACCAGAGGCGCTATACTCAACTCCAGCAACTACACAGACCCAGCAGCGCTAACCACTCACCCAACGACACAGACAGAGCCGCACAAACTCACTCACAACAGCACAGGACAAGGCCGCTAACCTCACTCCAGCAACCACACAGACAGAGGCCCAACTCACTCCCAGCAACCGACACAGACAGAGGCCCGCTAACTCAAACAGCAACACAACAAAGAGCGCTAAATCCCCACTCAGCCGAAACGCACACAAGGAACAACCGCCCGACCATCAAGCCAAACGACACAGACAGAGGCCGTAACTCCACTCCAACAAAACACCACCGGACAAGAGCGCAACTCAAACACACTACAGGACAACCAAACTCCACCATCAAGCAACGAACAGACCAGAGGCCCGCAACTCACTCCTACAACGACCACAGGACAGAGCGCTAAACTCCACTCAGCAACGAACAACAAAGGCGCCTTAACCTCAAAACAGCCAAACACAGGACAGAAAGCGCTAAAGAACTCACTCAGCAACGACACAGGACAAGCAACAATCAGCACCACCACAGACCAGACCTAACTCAAACAAACAACAAAACCAGACAGACGGCTAACTCACTCACAACCGACAGCATGACCAAGAGGCCCAACTCACCCCAGCAACCACCACCCAGGACCAGACCGCTAAACTCCACTGCCAGCAACAACCACCAGACAGAGGCCTAACTCAACTCAGCAAACAACACAGGACAGCAGCAGGCTAACTCACTCCAGCAACAACAACAGGACAGAGGCGCAACTCCACTCAGCAACAACACAGGACAGATGCGCTAACTCACCTCAGCAACAACACAGGACAAGGCGCAACTCACTCAGCAACAACGACAACAGGACAAGCGCGAACTCACTCAGCAACAACACAAGGACAGAGCGCTAACTCACTCAGCAAACAACACAGGACAAGCCTAATCCACTACAGCAACAACCACAGCGACAGAGCGCAACTCACTCAGCAACGACACAGACAGCAGCGCCTAACTCACTCAGCAACACACCAGAACAGAGGCGCTAACTCACTCAAACAACGGAACAGGACAGAGCGCTAACTCACTCAGCAACAACACCAGGACAGAGGCGCAACTCAACTCAGCAACGACACAGGCACAGAGGCGGCTAACTCACTCAAGCAACAAGCACAGGACAGACCTAACCACTCAGCAACAACACAGACAAAGCCGCTAACTCACTCCAGCAACAACACAGACAGAGCGCTAACTCACTCGCAGCAACAGACACAGACAGAGCGCTAACTCACTTCACAACAACACAGGACAGAGGACTTCATAACTACACTCAGCAACAAACACAGGACAGAGGCGCCTAACTAAACAGCAACACAACAGTAACTCATACAGAAATAAGGACCTTGGTCTATTAATGCGGTCACAACAAAGAAACATTACCATACCCATGAAATCACACTTCTTCAGCTCAGTTCAACCATGACAATTACCAGCATTCTTCCAGCCTTGCAGTTTCACCCAACCAGTACAGCTGCATAAATGACAAGTGGAAATAATCATCTACCATTTACCTCCGCTCTGAGAAACAAACAATAAATCAAGCCCAAATGATACTGTCTTATTCCAAATTGGTTCCAAGACAAACATGTAAATGGTGTAAAGCTGATCTTAAGAGACTAAAGAGGATATCTAGCAGTACAGGGCTGATCTAAAGGAAACTACAGGATATCTATCAACAACAGGGCTGATCTAAAGGAAACACTAGGAGATATCTAAGTCAAACAACAGGCTGATCTAAGGAAGACAGTAGGATATCTAGTCAACAAACAGGGCTGATAGAGGAAGACTAGCGGATATCTAGTCCAGTAACGGGCTGATCTAGAGGAAGACTAGGAGATATCTAGTCAGATAAACAGGCTATCTTAGGGAAGACTGAGGAGTTATCTATCAACAACAGGGCGATCTAAAAGGAAGACTAGAGGATATCTAGTCCAGTTAACAGGGCTCATCTAGAGGACAGACTACGAGGATATCTATCAGTAACGGGCTGTCTAACAGGAAGACTAGAGATACTAGTGTCAACAAACAGGGCGATCTAAAAGGGAAGACTAGGAGGATATCTAGTCAGCATAAAGGGCTCTCTTAGAGGAAGACTAGGAAGGATTCTACATAACGGCTATCTAGAGCCGAAACTAGGAGATATCTAGTCAAGTAACAGGCTGATCTAAAAGAAAGACTAGGAAGATATCTAGTCAGTTAACAGGGCTGCATCGAGAGGAAGACTAAGGGGATATCTAGGTGAAAGGGAACAATGTGATTAAGCAACAGGATCAGGGAGATTAAGAATGCACACTGAAGCAATTACTAGCCTTAGTATGTACAATTAAACAGAAACAGAGTGTCCAGTTTCTCTTCAAGTAGCTACGGACCCCAGAGGCCCTTTTAACACCAGTCAACTATGTATGACTAAATATATGTCTACACATCAATCAGGGCAATCACGTTTGCGGTCTGTTATCGCACGTAAATATCCTGAGAGGAAATAAGGATCTTGTCTGCATTGTGGGGTGTGGTTGCTGTGGTGTGTTGGTGTGTTGTGGTGTGTGTGGTGTGTGTGTCAGCCGACAGATCCCAACAACCAACCAATGAGGACGGAGAGTAACGTTTAAAATTACCACATATGACCATCACTCTTGTAACCACTACAATGTGACGAAGCTTTGAAGGAAGCTTAACTTACGAACAAGACATACAGAGAAGGCTCCACCAAAGTCCTAATGGGCACCGAATGGAGTGACCGTTTGCGAGCTGCAAGAGAGGCTGGAATACTATACAACTAACCAAGATGTCCATTGAAGGCCTGATATCATTCTACGTACGATATATTAAGCTAGCACAGCACGACTATAATAGCAGAGTAATAGACACGACAAAAGGACGGACGGATAAGGCCTGCAGAGACAGGTATATAACTAGAACCAGTAGACGAGAGACAGTAAGCCTGCCGAGCAGGTTATAATAGAAACGCAGCCATGACGCGATAAAACAGAAGGATAAGGTGAGAAATAGTGTGAATTAGTAAAATGAGTACAGAGCAGAGAAGTGTTCCCTATCCGCCTCACGTACTGATAACTGCTCCTCTCCTAGTACTCCATTCACCGTTAATAACTGTTGTGGGGTGCCTTGTCCTCTACCCTAAGTCTCCATCACCTATTAACATAACCTGATATGTGGGGTGTATTATCTTCTCCAGTCTCCTTACCGAAATACTAACTGAATGTGTGGAGTTATTGATCTCCTTTATCTCCTTCACCGTATTAACTAACATGTTGTGGGTGTGTTGTCTCCTCTTATCTCCTTCACCAGTATAATAACTGTTGTGGGGTGTGTGTCTCACTCTCTAGTCTCCCTTCACCTAATTGACTAATGATTTGGGGGTGTTGTTCCTCTCCTTCTCCTTCACCTATG
>NW_019947865.1:21400-30156 GCF_002910315.2 Salvelinus sp. IW2-2015
GCATCAAAGATATCCAGACCCCTCACTTTTCACATTTTGTTTCGTGACAGCCTTATTCTAAAAATCGTAGGAAAACGTTTTCCTAATAATCTACACAACACCCCATTAATATATTAGCAAAAATTAGTTTTTTTAGAAATTTGCAAATTTAAAAGCCCACGAAGTCCGAAGGAATTGTCCGTAGAGCTCCGAGACCGGATTGTGGCGGCATAGATCTGGGGAAGGGTACCAGAACATTTCTGCAACAGTTGAATGTCCCCAAGACACAGTGGCCTCCACTCATTTCATAAATTGGGAAGAGGTTTGAAAACACCAAGGCAACTTCCTATTTGCTGGCCGCCAGCCTTAACTGAGCAAATCGGGGGGAAAGGGCCTTGATCGGGGTGGTGACCAAGAACCCCGATGGTCACTTGGACAGAGCTCCAGACTTCCTCTGTGGAGCATATGAATGGAAGGACGAAGGGACAACCATCTCTGCAGCACTTCCACCCAATCAGGGGCTTTTATGGGAGTGCCAACGGAAAAGCCTCTCCTCAGTAAAAGGCACATGAACAGCCCCACTTGGAGTTTGCCAAAAGGCACCTAATGGACTCCAGACCATGAGAAACAAGATTATCTGGTCTGATGAATCGTAAGATATGAACTCTTTGGCTGAATGCAAGACCACGGGGGCTGGAGGGAAAACCAGACACCGCTCATCACCTGGCCGAATACCATTCCCTACGTGAAGCATGTTGGTGCAGATCATTGCGGTGGGATGTTTTGCCAGTGGCAGGGACTAGGAGAACTAATAACGCATTGAGAAGATGAAACAGAGCAAAGTACAGAGAGATCCTTGATGAAAAACTGCCTCCAGAGTGCTCAGGACCTCAGACTGGGGCAAAGGTGCACCTTCCAACAGGGACACGACCCAAAGCACACGCCAAGGACAACGCAGGAGGTGGCTTCGCGGACAAGTTTCTGAATGTCCTTGGAGTTGGCCCAAAGACCAGAGCCCACACTTGAACCACGAATCGAACATCTCTGGAGGGACTGAAAAATAGCTGTTCCAATCCCCATCCAATCTGACAGAGCTTGAGAGGATTTTGCAGAGAAGATGGGAGAAACTCCCCAAATACAGGTGTCCAAGCTTGTAGCGCTTCATAGCCCAAGAAGACTCGAGGTTGAAATGCTGCCAAAGGTGATCAACCATGCTACTGAATTAAAGGGTGGCTGAATACTTATGGTAAATGTAATAGTTTTGTTATTATATTTTTTACAATTTCTACAAATCTGTTCTTGCCTTGTCATTAGGGGAGTATTGTGTGTTGATTGATGGCGAGAAAAAACGATTAATAAATTTTACCAATAAGCTGTAACGTAACAAAATATGGGAAAAGTCTGAATTACTTTCCGTAATGCTCTGTACATACCCGACACGGAGTAGGGGGGGGACCAGGACCACAAAGTAGGACAGTTTAAAATGTCTATATACACATTATTTTAAACAAGAATATTGCAGAATTATTTTTGATGTGAAGGGATTCTTTGCCTTTGCGGCACAATTTTCACCAAGTAGCATCTGAACATAAAAACTCAAGTGACCAATTGTTTCATATTGTATGTGTTGTGTGTTTGCGTATGAGAAACCTAAGGAGGCATATGTGTGTGTCTCCAATTACAGCCAGCGAACATCTTGCAAGACCAATCTCTCCCCTCCCATTTTTACTTCATTCTACATGGCCCATTCCCAGACCCAAATTAGAGAGAATGAAAACAGAAGCTGAGCAGTAAAGATGGCCGTTGTTTCCCTCCTTCCCAATCTCCTCACCTTGCCAGGCGCTGAGGGTTTTTATACATTTTATTTAATTTAATCCCGCAAAGTTCTTTTTACACAGTGCTTGCACTGCCTGCGCCCTCAGACTTCCCACAGTGAGCTGTGTAAATTTAATAAGCCTCATTTAAAAAGAGGGGGATATTGTTAAAAAATTAAGCCGCCGGATGCACCCCAGCCCTCAGCCTCCATCTCAGGACGAGGATCCAATATTTCACATTATGAACATGTCGAGCAGAATGTATCCCCCCAAGGACAAATTAATGCTTTCCATAGGATTCACACGAGGGAAGACGGCCCCCACTATGGAGAGGGTATATGAAGCGTAAAGCCATGAGGAGAGAGAGAAGAACCATTTCTCTCTTTTCTCAGTATTTCTTTTCTTTTTCCCCCTGCCCATCATGCAAATATTAATTCATAATTCACAATGTCCCAACTTTTTCACAGCAGGTGACTGTCTGAGTTGAATCAAATGGCCTTGGTGGATATTTCAGAAGTTAACCTCTTGGAGTTGTGAATGACGACACTAGACTTGCAATCTCACATGGAGGAGAAAAAAAACTGAAGCCAACACTGCCGCTGTTGTGGCTTCACTTTAGAAAATTGCACAGATCACCTAATTGTTTACACACAGTATAATGGCTCTTTGAAAATCCAATCTCCATGCACATGGACTCACTGGACTCACTGATATTAGAAATGTGCAAGCTGTCAATTCCTATCTTGTGAGAGAAAGAGAAAAAACTCAAAAGCGGAAATTGCATATGTACACTGCAGCTTAAAGGGAAATAACTTCTCACTGCAGGAGAAACATTAATCCTCACAATTAATGCTTGAAATTTATGCCTGGATCTAGTGGCGGTTTTGAAACCATACGTTATTGATTGTGGAAAAGGTGAAAACCTGTACTTTTCAAGGTTAAATCCCAGTCACACCTCATTACCGCTCTGTCCTTGAGGAGGCCCAGCATTAGGGCTGGCTGCGAGGAAGCAGTGAGGGCTCCTTTAATGACGTGGAATTTAATGGATTTAATGTAGGCTAGGGGCAATAGAAGCAGCAGAGATATTGGTTTTAACAAAGAGGCTGGGGACCAAGGGTACAGCCCAGAGAGCAAGCCATTTTCCATCCTTTTTATTAATTCACATCTTGGCCAGCGGGTAAAGCACATCTTAGTAGTAAGTGGGTCCCAGGAGTCAGCAGTTTACTCTTTGCACTCAAGGTTCAGCTGCCAAAAGGGACCCCAGAAATTTTCCCACCCCACCATTGTAACTGTGAGACCTTAATACAACCATTGATATTGTTTAGAATAGAATTAAAAAATCTACTCCTCATTCCTCACCAATTCAACCTCATCTGAATACCACTAAGGTACCCAAACGGACTGTCTGGCTCTCAGCAGCAAAACAACACCGAATTGGAAACACAGTTTACACACAGATTAATTATGGACATGACAGTAAATATTAACCACAAAACATAACTCAACAGCAGACTTTGTAAACACTCCTGCTGTTAGATATGATTATAAGAAAAATATGGTACCTGAATTGACCTCTAATATGCCCACTGATCTGCACAGAGCCAGCCTCTCCTATCAGATGCAATGCAACATTTAAAGTGGGTGAGAGAGTCTATTTCTGTCTCCCCTCCTCTACCTCACCACAACATGGATGGATTGGGTTATTGCCGTCAAATCTGGGCCCTCTGGCCAGGAAGGGTTCTGGTGCCTCGGGCTCCCTTCACACAAAAGGATCCCAGGACAGCGGCGTCCAAACAGTTGTCGAAGTTTGAAAACCTGGTATCCATTATTAATTGTGTGTAGCTTGCACAAAACGCGAACCCCATTTGCTTCCCGGGGTGCTGAGCCGGCTGCAGCCGTGAGGTCACGGCTCAGATGGCTGTGCTTCAGCTTTCCAGTGCTTGATACGAACAATGTGTGCTTCTGCAAATAAGATTAACAGCCCCTCGTACAGTTTAATGGCCCCATAATGGACTAAATCTGAAAAGAAAAAATAATTACCTTTCAATTCCTTGTTCGAACCCTTGCGAAGGAATAAAAGGATGTTTTTTTCTTGTCTGGTTCTCTTCCTTTCTACAAATCAGCTTCCACTTGAGTGTGGGGGAATGGAGAGGATGTTAATGCACCAAAAAAGAGGATAGTTGATTATAGCTGTCAAATGCAGTGATATACCTCAGATGTGTTATCAGTAACAGTTTCTTTAATAATCAGAGTAGGCCTACAACCAGGCCCATTATGTCATTGGTTTTCCCCTTCCCTGCAACAGGGTCAGTATGAAAAATGAATTTACTGCTCCATCCCTCACTCTTCCACTCGCTCTCAGCGGCAAGGCACCTGAGATTAGTGTTTTTCTCCCTGCTTATGTTGAATAATACTCTCGTGCATTTAAATGCTGAATCACACTGCTGATGCCAATCACTTTATGTGTATTTTTATGAATCTCACGGGACTTCATCTAAACTACTTGGTAAAAAAGAAGGTATCTCCGAAAGAAGGTCAAGACGGCTACATAATAAACATATACCTAGCATAAGCCGTGTGTTAGCGTGTACGGCCTATATTAATGTACAGGATTGACTCTCAGAGTCACTGTTCCTCTGCAAGTGGCAGCATGTTGGACGCAATGCTCCAGATGAGGGTACGTGGTAATGAGGGAGGGGTAGAAGCAATCCTGCTTGCCCTCCACCGTCTGTCTTCAAAGATCTTGGGTAAGAATTCAAGGAGGGATGCACGAATGGGGAATCGCCGAGAAGGTCAAGGGGTGGGTAGGACCGAAGGTACAGAATCTTTGCGGGTCCGGAGAGAAGAGTCTGGGTAACACTTACGGTACCAAATCGGCACAATGGGTCACACTAAACAATCCACATCACACAGACTAGCAAAGAATTGCTAAACCTGATAGTGACCCTCGTAAGCATGCTGCCAGCATTAAAAGTGATTCACTGGCCAGATGATGCAATTTAAAACTGTTGCTTAGCACTTCTCCCTTTTATTGTCCCTCTGGCCTGTTTGACTTGAATTAAAGGCAAAGTGGTAAACATTCCCACTGATATGTCAGTTAGAATTAAGAACAGCCACGGCCACGTTTATTCAGATCGTCTTTTTACTGTGTGGGTGATCTGGCGCCTTTTCATAAAGATTGACATTTCATGTTTAACTCTGTTTTCTACTTACATGTTTCATAATTGATGGTCATATGGTGGGTTCGGTGGGAAGGTAAATGTCACCATTAATTAACACTGAAGACACAGTACGGAAAGAAACATTGAAATCATGATGAAAGTGAATCATTAAAGGGGGGGAAAAGAAAAACTTTGCAGATAATTGAGAATGGAAAGGAGGATACTGAACGCTTTTTCTTGTTTAAAAGGATTAATGTTTTAAATCCTAACGCCCCTTTGTCCGTGACCTAGGTAACCCTATTTTTTTTCCAGAGAGAAGTCATCTTAAATTGAGGAAGGAAATATAGTAATCGAGGAAACCTTGAGTGCAATCGACTAGCTAAATTTTTTCTATATTACTAAGAAGGACTTGATGAATGGCCAATAAAAACAAGCCGGCATTGTTCGCTAACATCTTGCGTTGGTTCCAACCAATCCTTGAACTTTCATTTGGAAAAGCATGTCTGTCTCAAAACATGGACGTGAATTGGGCCCTGAAACAAAATTAAGTACAAGTTTTGGAGTAACAAGTTGGTCCCTCTTAAATTAAAAGGCTGGCTCACAGAGGAGAGGCTCTTGGATAATGAGGGAGTATGTTTTTTCATTCTTTCAGAGAGAAGTCAGCATGTGTTTTTCCCTTTTATTATTAGTTGTGGAACACACAGCTCTCACCAGAGGATGTTGCACCATTTTCCACGAAGCCAGAGGAACTTAAAAATGAGATGGTGTGTTTCATTCAACAACATTTTTTCCGATAACTTCTTTTAATGGCCTCCACAGTAGAAACATGCAAGAATGATAAAAGAGGCCAAATGAAAGTTATTAGCACAAAGATAATGAGATTAGGGAACCCAGGAAGACAAACAATAGTGTTTAGGAGTTATTGGATGTCCTGTGGGCTTAACAAAAAGAGGATGGTAAAAAACATGCAGATGCATATGAAAGCATTCTTCAGGAGACCGCCAGAAAGACCTATTTTTTACCAGCTTCCGACAAACAGAAGGAGTGAGGGAATCCTCCACTGGGAAACATTCCATGACCTTGTGCTGGCAAAGCAGTCTGTTCCGCCCTCATTGTACGTGAAACTCAAGTTTATAGGACTTAATGAACGGCACTTACAGACCTATTTTAGATATGGTCTGTGACCCACCATGACCTGCAACTTTAAAGCATTTTACATTTTGGGTGTAATCAACTTCTAACAGAACCAGGTTCAAAATGAGAGCATACTGTGCTTTGGTGGAGGTAGGCCTATTTTGGGGGAAACAATGATTATGTTATTGAGATTGTTGGCTCCTCTCTCTACCCTCTTCTCATGAAGAAACTTGCATGAATGTTTGATAACCGGGGGATTAAACTATTTCTAACCATGCACGGATCACATCCAAGAGGCCTATGTATTTCACGCAAATTGTATGTCCATCGTGTCTTACAAAGGAACACTAGCATGCTGACTTGTGGCCCCAGCTATCTAACTCATGGAAACTGGCCAACAAATTTATTGTAAACGCAGCCTGGTCTCATTAGACTAGATGCAATATAGTAAACGTAAACCTGGGACACCAAATTAGTATGATATGTTACGTTTGGTATGATTACATAAGACAGAAGTTTAGGTAGGGTGGGTGGTTGGTTGGTTGGTTGGTTGGTCGGGGTGGGGGTAGGTGGGCGGGCATATAACGCCAACGTTTAGCAATCCGACGGTTACGTGTTAGAATCTCATCACGGACAACTTTAGCATTTTAACTAATTAGCAACTTTGCAACTACTAACAAATATTTTGCTTCTTTGCTACTACTTAGCATGTTAGCTAACCCTTCCCCTAACCCTAACCTGAACCTTTTAACCTTAACCCTAACCTTAACCCTAACCCTAACTCCTAGCCTTGCTAACATTAGCCACCTTGCTAAAGTTTGCATTACCCACCCAGCCACCTAGCTAACGTTAGCCACAACAAATTGGAATTCGTAACATATCATAAGTTTTGCAAATTTGTGACATATTGTATGAATTGCAATTCCTAACATATCATACACATTGTTATATGTAACATATCATAAGAAATGGATGATGGACATCCACAAATCCATTTACACCTGGATCTTGCAGCTAGCTAGCTGCTATCCGAGTGACTATTGGCTAACGTCGGTCCCGGAGCAAACATCAATTATTCCGGAGCTAGCCAGCTGAAGAGTTCCATCAGCCACTCCTGGGCTACAATCACCTATCCGGACCCGTTTTACTGCCGATGCGGAGCCCCCACCGGGCCTTCACGACTGGACTACCGACGTTATCTGCCCGAGGGAGTTATCCAACTGGCCCCTCCGTCGTGACGTAACCTGAACGCCCATCTGCGGCCCGCTAATCGTTAGCTGTCTTATCGGCTGCTATCTAAATAGGTCTATCGGACAATTTTCTTGGGCCACTATAACTATAACTATTTTGCCAATTGGATTGGTCCCCTCTACCACACGGAACCCCACTAATCTACCGAAGGAAAACGCACGAGGTGGCTAAAAACAGACCTCCATCCTCTGCCAGCTTGCTACCCATGGCCCGGCCAGCTGTCTGGATCGCCGTGACCCCAACCAACCTCACTACTCACTGGACCCTTATGATCACTCGGCTAAGCATGCCTCTCCTTAATGTCAATATGCCTTGTCCATTGCTGTTCTGGTTAGTGTTTATTGGCTTATTTCACTGTAGAGKCTCTAGCCCTGCTCATTATACCTTATCCAACCTTTCAGTTCCACCACCCACACATGCAATGACATCACCTGGTTTCAATGATGTTTCTAGAGACAGTATCTCTCTCATCATCACTCAATGCCCAGGTTGACCTCCACTGTATTCACATCCTACCATACCTTTGTCTGTACATTATACCTTGAAGCTATTTTATCGCCCCCAGAAACCTGCTCCTTTTACTCTCTGTTCCGGACGTCCTAGACGACCAATTCTCATAGCTTTTAGCCGTACCCTTATCCTACTCCTCCGCCGTTCCTCTGGTGATGTAGAGGTGAATCCAGGCCCTGCAGTGCCTAGCTCCACTCCAATTCCCCAGGRGCTCTCTTTTGATGACTTCTGTAACCGTAATAGCCTTGGCTTCATGCATGTTAACATTAGAAGCCTCCTCCCTAAGTTTGTTTTATTCACTGCTTTAGCACACTCTGCCAACCCGGATGTCCTAGCCATTTCTGAATCCTGGCTTAGGAAGACCACCAAAAACTCTGAAATCTCCATCCCTAACTACAACATTTTCAGACAAGATAGAACGGCCAAAGGGGGRGGTGTTGCAATCTACTGCAGAGATAGCCTGCAGAGTTCTGTCCTACTATCCAGGTCTGTACCCAAACAATTTGAACTTCTACTTTTAAAAATCCACCTCTCTAAAAACCGTCACCGTTGCCACCTGCTATAGACCACCCTCTGCCCCCAGCTGTGCTCTGGACACCATATGTGAACTGATTGCCCCCCATCTATCTTCAGAGCTTGTGCTGCTAGGTGACCTAAACTGGGACATGCTTAACACCCCAGCCATCCTACAATCTAAGCTTGATGCCCTCAATCTCACACAAATGATCAATGAACCTACCAGGTACCACCCCAAAGCCGTAAACACGGGCACCCTCATAGATATCATCTTAACCAACTTTCCCTCTAAATACATCTCTGCTGTTTTCAACCAAGATCTCAGCGATCACTGCCTCATTGCCTGCATCCGTAATGGGTCAGCGGTCAAACGACCTCCACTCACCACTGT
>NW_019947866.1:0-8151 GCF_002910315.2 Salvelinus sp. IW2-2015
AAATAAAGCGAAGCCGGTTCAGAAGGGAAACCCGAGTGTGGTGGCATCGGCTGATCGCATCAGCTGACATTGCACCAAGTGGATTCATTTATAAGGACAAATGGGAATACAATGTCAGATATTTTGTATTTATACAACAACGTCATGTGTTATCACTGCGCTTCATCTAGGTGCACAACCAAATGACCTGGATTGCAGTTGAGATTACATAAAAAGTACATGGCGCAAGTGATCAATGCTGTTCAAGATTGTGTGTAGGTTCTTATAGCAATTGTGAAGATTTCCACAGACCTGCAACCTTTGTTGGACTGTAAAAATAGTTCTGTTCCACTTAGAGAAATAATTAAAACGGTTTTAGAAACTAGAGACTGTTTTCTATCCAATAGTAATAACAATATGCATATTGTAAGAGCAAAAATTGATTAAGAGGCCGTTTGAAAATTTGCACATATTTTCCAGTTTTTCAATACGCCCCCTGCAGCCATAACAAGTTAAATAAATTGATAATTGTGGGAAGATTGTGGGAGCTGTACTGTTAGATTTAAGTGCAGCCTTCGATATTATTGACTATACCCTGTTTTTGAAAAAGCGTATGTGTTATGGCTTTTCAACCTCTTCCATATCATGGATTCAGAGATATCTATCTAATATAACTCCAAGGGTTTTCTTTAATGGAAGCTTCTCTAATGTAAACATGTAATGTGTGGTATACCGCACGGCAGCTCTCTAGGCCCCCTACTTTTTTCTATTTTTACCAATGACCTGCTACTGGTATTAAACAAAGCATGTGTGTCCATGTATGCTGATGATTCAACCATATACGCATCAGCAAACCCTGCATCGACAGGGTTAGGTTTAGATGCAGGGGTTGCTGATGCGTATATAACCCTAACCCTAACCTAAGAGCATTGTATTTGGAGCAAATCATTCCATAAGTTCTAGACCTCAGCTGAATCTGGTAATGAATGGTGTGGCTGTTGAACAAGTTGAGGAGACTTAATTACTTGGTGTAACCTTAGATTGTAAACTATTATGGTCAAAGCATATAGATTCAATGGTTGTAAATATGGGGAGAGGTCTGCCCGTAATAAAGAGATCCTCTGCTTTTTTGACACCACACTCCAAAACGCAAGTCCTGCAGGCTCTAGTTTTGTCTTATCTTGATTATTGTCCAGTCGTGTGGACGATTGCTACAAGGAAATACCTTGTTAAGCTTCAGCTGGCCCAGAACAGAGCGGCACATCTTGCTCTTCATTGTAATCAGAGGGCTGATATAAATACAATGCATGCCAGTCTCTCTTGGATAAGAGTTGAGGAGAGACTGACTGCATCACTTCTTTTTATAAGAAGCATTAATGTGTTGAAAATCCCAAATTGCTTGCATAGTCAACTTACATTCAGCTCTGACATACACACTTACCCCACCAGAAATGCCACCAGGGGTCTTCTCACAGTCCCCAAATTCCAGAAAAGATTCAAGAAAGCGTACAGTATTATATATAGCCATTATTGCATGGAACTCCGTTCCATCTCATATTGCTCAAATGAACAGCAAACCTGTTTTTTTTTTTAAATGGTAAAGAAACACCTCACGGCACAACGCCTCTCCCCTATTTGATCTAGATAGTCGTGTGTATGTATTGATATGTAGGCTACCTGTTCCTTTTTTAAATTGATGTAGTTCTGTCCTTGAGCTGTTCTTGTCTATTAATGTTCTGTATTATTGTAATGGCTTCCGTCGGTAGAAGGAGMGGAGGACCAAAGCGCAGCGTGGTATGTATCCATATTTATTAGAATACTTTTTCTATAATGAACAAAACAATAAACAGACGAAAACCCAACGAAGCTACAGTCCCGAACTAGAGAACACAAAAACAGATGAACGCAAGAACAGGAACAATCACCCACAAACCAACAGTGAAAACAGGCTACCTTAATATGGTTCCCAATCAGAGACAACGTAAAACACCTGCCTCTGATTGAGAACCATATCAGGCCAATAAGACAAACCTAAACAAAGAAACACATAACATAGACTAYACCCACCCAGCTCACGTCCTGACCAACTAAACAAAGACTAAACAAAGGAAATAAGGTCAGGAACGTGACAATTATGCCGTGTTTTGTGTGGACCCCAGGAAGAGTAGCTGCAGATTTTTCAACAGCTRATGAGGATCCTAATAAAATACCAAATACCTTCAGAAAGTATTCATACCCCTTACTTACATTACATTTTGTTGTGTTACAGCCTGAATTCAAAATGCATTAAATCGTTTTTTCTCTCATCCATCTACAAACAATACCCCATAATGACAAAGTGAAAGCATGTTTTTAGAAATGTTAGTACATTTATTGAAAAGGAAATGTAGACATCACCATTTACATAAATAAGTATTCAAACTCCTGAGTCAATACATCTTTGGCAGCGATTACAGCTGTGAGTCTTTCGGGGTAAGTCTCTAAGAGCTTTGCACACCTGGATTGTAGAATATTTGCACATAATTCTTTAAAAAATTATTCAAACTCTGTCAAGTTGGTTGTTGTTCATTGGTATACAGCCATTTTCAAGACTTTCCATAGATTTTTTAAAACTAGGCCACTCAAGTACATTCACTGTCATCTTGGAAAGCAACTCCTGTGTATATTTGGCCTTGTGTTTTCAGTTATTGTTCTGCTGAAAGGTGAATTCATCTCCCAGTGTTTTTTGGAAAGCAGACTGACCCAGGCATTCCTCTAGGATTTTTCCTGTGCTTAGCTCTATTCCATTTATTTTTATTTTTTATCCTAAAAAACTCCCTAGTCCTTACCAATGACAAGCATACCCATAACATGATGGAGCCGGCCTCCCGGGTGGCGCAGTGGTCTAGGGCACTGCATCGCAGTGCTAGCTGCGCCACCAGAGTCTCTGGGTTCGCGCCCAGGCTCTGTCGCAGCCGGCCGCGACCGGGAGGTCGTTGGGGCGACGGCTAATTGGAGCTAGCGATCGTACCGGAGTTAGGGAGGTTTGGCCTGGTGGTTGTCCTTGTTCATCGCGCTCCGCCTGTGGCGGGGCTGGGGCACGTGCGCGTAACCAGGGAGCCAGGTGATGTTTCCTCCGTGGCGGGCGGCGACAGCGTGCTGCGCTAACCAAGGGGAGCCAGGTGCACGGTGTTTTTCCTACCTGATCGACCTCGGGGCTCCCCTCCGGAGCGCTCTGGTGCCGGCGGAGTTTGTTGAGCGATGAGACGAAGATAGTAATTACTGAGCGACTTGATACCTACATTGAAAATTGGGTGACGAAAAGGGGATAAAGAGAGAATGAATTAAAAAAACTGATGGACGCCACAGGCCAACAATGCTGTGATAAATTATGCAAGAGTGGACTCAGTGATGTGTGTGTGCGACTTTGGCCACAAACTTATATGCTTTGGATCCATTCCTAACATAACAGTCTGCAGTTTTACTTTAGTGTACGTTCTCTGTTGGCAAACAGGATGCGTTGTGAATACGTTTTGTTATTCTGTAACAGGCAGGGTGTCAAACTCCACTCCAATGAGGGCTCGAGGATGTCTGCCGGGGTTTGGATTTATACTGGTTATTTCAATTAAGACATAGACAACAGTTGAGGAGGAGAGTCTCATATAATAACACATTCAGACGCTTAAAATCATGCAAGTGGCAAGAGTGAGAGGCGAAGCAAAAACCCAGACACGTTGGCCTCCATGGAAGTGAGTTTTGACACAGTCTATACTTTATTTTCCACGCTGTCAACTTTTAGAGTTAGTATTGTGGAGTAACCAACAATGTTGTTGATGGCAATCCTCACAGATTTTTGCCTCTGATCACAGCCATTAAACTCTGTATCTGTTTGAAGTCGCCAATTAGCCCTCGTATCATGATAGCACTTTGAACCTACATCCGCTCTCAGCAGACGCCTTGTTACTCTTCTGTAGTCTAAAGAAGGGAAGGACGCCTTCGTTCTTTCTCTCAGTCGACTTGGGGTGCTCGTGATACGAACCGGATCCATAGTACGATGACATTGAATAACATTCAATAAAAAAGATGGAATAAGTTAAACTTGACTGATGTGATTTGCACACAGAGAATGAGCCATCACAGTTCTTGTGCAACTTATTATGCAACTTGTAAGCACATTCATTTTTACCCATCTACGCAATAGTGCCCTCTTCACGCAGCCATTGGAAAAACCTGCCCTGGTCTCTTGTGGTTGAATCTTGTGTTTGATTCACTGATCGACTGAGGGACCTTATTTTATGTTGTTGTGTACAGGATGATGTAGTCATTAAAAAATTATATGTTAACCACTATTAATTGCACATTCGAGTGGAGTTCGCATGTTACTTATCTATGTGACTCCTCATCCTAAGAAATTGTTTACTCTCTGAAAGTTATTTAGGCTTGCAGATCACAAAGGTGGTTTGAATGACTTATTGACTAAAGACATTTCAGCTTTGTTCCTTGTGTAATTCAAATCATATAGTTTGAAGCTCAAGCAAAAAATAGTAAATCATCCACGGTCACTGTCAACGCGGTTTATTGTTCAGCAGAAGTTCAACATGTTGTAAAGCTGAACCAAGTTCCACAGCATGTGGACCTAACAGAAATGGAGAATATATGGGGTGTCACCTGAACAAAGGGGGGGTCAAAATAAAAAATTACACCAGTCATAGTCTGGTGTGACGCCGACGCGAGAGATGCACTTAAGTACTGCAGGTGAACTTCTCCTCATGGCATCTGCATTCAGACTTGCACACATCATTCTTGTGTGAGGATGTACGGTTACCCACTCTTCCACAAGGCACCTCGCAAGTTCCCGAAAATTTCTGGGGGGACATGGCCCCTAGCCCTCACTCTAGCCGATCAACAGTCCCAGACGTGCTCAATGATTAGAGATCTGGGCTCTTCACTGGGCCATTGGCAGAACATACCCTGACCATTCCTCGTCTTTGCACGGAAATCACCCGCATCAGAAAACGAGCGTATGGATGCGTAGCAATGTCGTGCTGGAGAGTCATTGTCAGGATGAGCCTGCAGAAAGGGTACTACACTGAAGGGAGGAGGATGTCTTGGGCCTGTGAACGCAACCAGTGGTTGAGATTGCTCTAGGCAATGACTAACAAGGCTCAAGTCCGAATGATGCTGTTTAGCATGTACACCACCACCAAATACAGACATAGAACCGCTAGCGCAACTCTCAAATATGTATGCTGTCAACCCTGCTCCAGAGTTACAACGGGATCGATGGTGTAAGCACGCTCTTTTTTAGATTCCTTCTGACGATAAGCGCGAATCGATCCATACCCCTGGTGAGACATAAAACCAAGCGACCTCGTGCATGCAGAGCAGTTATTTTGCCAGTCAATTGTTTGGGTCCAGGCGACGGTTGGGTTTAAGTAGCCCACACTCAGGCGAACGTTTGTTGCCGGTGAATCTGGTGAGGACCTGCCTTACAACACGCCTACAAGCCCTCAGTCCAGCCTCTACTCGAGCCTATTGCGGGACAGTAGTGAGCACTTGATGGGGGATGTGGTTGCTGGTGTAACTCGGGCAGTTGTTTTTGGCCATGCCTGTACCGTCCCGCAGGTTGTGATGGTCGGAGACGATCCTTACAGGTGTACCGTGGTCTGCACTGCAGGATGATCAAAGCTGGTCCATCCTTGTCTCCTGTAGCGCTTAGCAGCTTAGGCAATCTCACAGTACGTAGCATTTCATGTATTTACCTGGCAACATCTGCAGTCCTCATGCCTCTGTAGCATGGCCTAAGGCACCATTCACGCAGAGTGAGTAGGGAACCTAGGCATCTTTTCTTTTGGTGTTTTTCAGAGTCAGTAGAAAGGCCTCTTTAGTTCCTAAGTTTTTAACTGTGACATTAATATGTCTACATCTGAAGCTGTAGTATTTCTTAACGACGTTCCACAGGTGCTGTTCATTAATTTGTTTTATGGTTCGTTGAACAAGGTGTTTAAACCAATTACAACAATGAAGATCTTGCTTGAAGTTATTAGAATTTTACAATTATCCTTGAAAGTCAGGGTCCTGAAATAGTTTATATATATATACAGTTTGAAAGTCGGAAGTCTTCACACCCTTAGCCAAATACATCACAATTCCTGTTACGGCCCTGACCTTAGGTCCTTTTTATGTCCTCTATTTGGTTTGGTCAGGGTGTGGATTTGGGGTGGGTATTCTTTATGTTCTATTATTGTATTTCTATGTTTTGGCGTAGGCGTCTCTTCAGGGACAGCTGTCTATCGTTGGCTCTGATTGAGAACATATTAGGTATCCCTTTTTCCCACCTGTCTTTGTGGGAAGTTACTTTGTTTGTGGCACATAGCCTTTAGCGTCACTGTTTTTTGGATTGTTTATGGTTTGGACGCGTCATATAAATAAGGATTTATGTCACGCTCACCACGCTGCACCTTTGCTCTACTTCTTGTTAGACGGCCGTGGACAATTCCTGATATTCTAGATTTCTTTTAGATTTTCCCATGATGTCAAGCAAAGAGGGCTTGTGTTGAAGGTAGGCCTGAATACATCCACAGCGTACACCTCCAATTGACTCAAATGATGTCATTAGCCTATCAGCACTTTCTAAGCCATGACATATTTTCTGGACTTTCCAACTGTTTCAGGCACAGTCAACTTAGTGTATGTAAACTTCTGACACTGGATTGTGATACCAGTGATTATAGTGAAATAATCTGTTGTTGGAAAAAATTACTTGTGGTCACTGCACATATAGATGTCCGAACTGATTTTTGCCAAAAAATAGTTTTGTTAACAAGAACTTTGTGGAGTGGTTGAAAACTAGTTTTACTGACTCACTAAGTGTATGTAAACTTCCGACTCAACTGTTATATATAAACATTAATTCCAATTCATTTATGAAGGTTTGTGGAGAAAAAGGGGCCAGAGGGAGCTGCCTCCTGAAAATTCCTAGACGATCTAATAAACCCCCTTCCATTCCATTCTGCTTAGCAAATGTGCAATCCTTTGGACAATAACATAGATGACCTACGCAGAAGATTAAACTGCCAACGGCTTACATTTCAAAACTGTTATATCTTATGCTTCACGGAAGTCGTAGGCTGACTTGACAACTATCAAGATACAAAGGCTGGTTAACGCTGCAACGCAGGATAGACGCGGGTGGCGTTCCATGGTAAGACAGGGACGGCAGACTATGTATTTCTTGAAATAACCAGCTGGTCACAAATTAGGGAAGTCTCAGCTAATTGTCGCCTGGGGTGAGTATCTCATGATACAGCTATAGACCACACTATCCTACTTTTTAACAGTTAACATTGTCACAACGGCTGCCGGCCAGACGGATTACAGGACGTGTATTCCGAGATGTGCTGCCATCTTGGCCAACTGTCTTCGCATGACATTTTTCAACCTCTCCCCTGTTCGAGTCTGTAATACCAAATGTTTAAAGCAGACCACCACAGTGCCTGTTCCCAGAACACTAAGGTAACCTGCCTAATGACTTTGACCCGTAGCACTCAAGTCTTAGACATGGAGGTGCCTGGAAAGGCTGATAATGGAATCACATCAACACCACTTTCCAGAACCCTCAGCCACCACTCCAATTTGCATACCGTCCCAACCATAGGCCCAGATGATGTAATCTCTATTGACTCCACACTTAGCCCTTTCCCACCTGGACAAAGTAACACCTATGTGAGAACTTCCTGACTGGGCTGCTCCAGGGTGGTAAGGTAGGTACAACCATCCACCGCGCTGATCCTCACACAGGGCCCCTCAGGGTGCGTGCCCAGTCCCTCCTGTACTCCCTGTATCACTCATGCTGCATTGGCTAGGCCATGACTCAAACCATATTAAGTTTTTGCAGACGACAACAACAGTGGTAGCCTGATCTCCGACAACGACGAGACACCCTATAGGGGGAGGCAGAGACCTGGCCATGTGGTCCCAGGAGAACATCTCTTCCCTTTAACGTGATTCAAGACAAAGAGATGATTGTGGACTACAGGAAAAAGAGGACCGAGCACGCCCCATTGTATCAACGGGGCTGCAATGGCAGCAGGTTTGAGAGCTTCAAGTCCTTGGTTGTCCACATTCACCAACAAACTACTGGTCCAAGACACCAGGGCAGTCGTGAAGACGCAAGGCACTACAGAGGTAGTG
>NW_019947866.1:9130-20737 GCF_002910315.2 Salvelinus sp. IW2-2015
GCTGTTACTACTGCTGTTACACTGCTGCTGTTACTATGCTTTTACTACTGCTGTACTACTGCGATACTAGGTCTGATGTTATACTGCTTACGACTGCTGTTACTTACTGCTGCTGTACTATGCTGTTCGACTATGCTTTAATACTGCTGTATACTGCTCTTACTATGCTGTTACTACACTAACTGGTACTACGTACTGCTGTACTACTATGCTTTATATGCTGCTGTTACTACTGCTTTACTACTGCATGTTACTACTGCTGTTATACTCTTGCGGTTACTACGCTTTACTACTGTGTGGTTACTACTGCTCGTTAACTACTGCTGTTACTACTCTGTACTAATGCTGTTACTGCTGCTTTACTGCTGCTTTACTACCTGCTGTTACTACTGCTGCTGTTACTACTGAGTGTTACTACTGCTGCTGTTACTACTGCTGTTTACTACTGCTTTTACTACTGCTGTTATACTCTGCTGGTACTACTGCTTTACTACTGCTTTACTCTGCGTTACTACTGCTCTTACTACTGCTGTGACTACTACTACTGTACATACTACTGCGGTACTACTGCTGCTTTACTACTGCTGTTACTCTGCTGTTACTACACTTACTACGCTGCTGTTACTACTCTTTACGACTGCTGCTGGTACGGCTTGCTGTTACTACTGCTTTACTTTACTGCGTTTACTGCTGGCTTTACTCTGCATGTTACTACTTTACTACTACTGCTGTTACTACTGCTTTACTACTTGGTTACACTACTGCTGTTGATCACTACTATTACTACTACTATTACTGCTGTACTTTACTTTACTATGCTACGGCTACTACTACTGCTGTACTACACTACTACTACTACTACTGACTGCTATGCTACTACTACTGCTACTACTGCTGCTACTGCTATACTACTGCTACTGTTCTACTAGGCTACTACTACTACTATCACTGCTACTGCTCTACTACTTACTACTACTAGCTAACTTACAACACAACACTACACTACTACTACTACTACACTACAAACAACTACTACTCTACTACTACTACTACTACTAAAGCTACTACTACTATACTACTACTACTACTACTAAACTACTACTGTACTGATACTACTATTACTACTGCAACTACTGCTCAACTACTACTATTTATTACTTACTATATACTACTTGCTGCTACAGCTATACTCTACTGACTACTACTTACTACTAATACTACTACTTACTACTACTACTGCATGCTACTAACGACTTACTACTCGACTACTGCTTCTGACTCCTACTACTACTACTTACTACTCTACTACTACGCTACTCGACGACGACGACACGACTACTCCGAGCTACTACCTCTACTACTGCTTATACTCCTACTACACTACTACTACACTACTACTATACTACATACTACTTACTGACCTACTACTACTGCTCTGTACTACTGCTGTTACTACTGCCTATTACTACTGCTGACTACTCGCTCTACTACTTGGTACTCATACTACTACGTTACTACTACTGCTACACTGCGCTTACTGACTGACTGTACTACTGCTACTACTTACTGACTTACACTCTCTACTTTACTACTGCTACTACTCTCTTTACGCTCAACGTACCTACTGCTTTACACCTGCGTAATACTCTACGTACACTACTTCTTCTACTGTTACCTACTACTGTTTACTATGCGTACTGCTGACTGATCTACTCCTTGACTACTACTATTACGACACTAGACGTGACTAACTACACTGGCTACTACTATACTCTACTAACACTACGGTACGCTGCACTACCTACTAGCTCTACTGCTACTACATGCTACGTACTACTTGCACTACTAACTACTTACTGCCCAACTCACTACTACATACATACACACTACTCACTACTACTACTACTACTACTAACACTACTACTACTACTACTACTACTACTACTAACTTACTGCTACACTACTACAACACAACATACTGCTACTACTCGCTTATCGATACTACCTACTACTACTATACTGCTAACTGCTACTAGTGACTACTACTACTACTACTCTGCAACTTACACTACTACTAGCAACTACTACTACTACAATCACTACTACTACTACTACTCTGACTACTACTAACTACTGCTTTACTCCTAACTACTACTATACTGCTACTTACTGCACTACACGCACGACGACTCCTTACGTACTACGCTACTACTGCCTCTACTCTAGCTACTAGACTACACTTGACTACTACGATCTACTACTACCCTACTATCTCATCGACTACTCTAACTACTAAACTAGCTACTACTCACTACCTACTACTACTGCTACATACTCTACTGCTACTGACTACCTTACACTAACTATACGTACTTACTACTACTACTCTACTACTGTCACTACTACTATACTACTATCATACTACTACTCACGCACTACTGCTACTGCTCATGCTCTACACGTACACACGACTTACACTACCGCTAACATACTACTGACTATCTACTACTACTACTACTCTACTGCTACTATTACTGCTAGACTACTCCCGACTATGCCGCTATAGTCCTACTTATATCATACACTTACTATCTGCTACTGACTACTACTGAACTATCTTAATACTACCACTACTACTCACTACATACTACTACATAAGCTACTGTACTACTCCACTACCACGCTACTACTTCTACCCACTACTACTATAACTACTGCTACTGCCTACTCTGACACTACGACTACTACTGCATACTATATACCTACTACTACTTAACTACTATACAACACTACTGCATACTACTACGCTACTACTACTCACTACTCCTGATCTACTACACTCTACGACTCTACTACTACTACTAACTCATACTACTACTCTACTATCACTGCTACTGCTTACAAACTATACTACTTACACTACTACTATACTCTACTGCACTGACACCACTACTCTACTAATCTACTGTCTACTACTGCATACTGCTAACTACTAATACTACTACTGACACTACTACTACGCTGCTCTCTGCTATACTGCTCACTCACCACTGCACTACGCATACTATGCTACAACTACTACTACATACTACTACTTACGACCTATACTACTCACTAGCTACTACTACTAACCTACTACTACTACTACTAGCTATCTGCACCATACTCCTACTACTACTCACTGACTACTAACTACTATGACTACATCACCACTACTGATACTAACTACTACTACTGCTACTAGCTCCTACTACTACGACTACTGCTACTCTACTTATCTATACTACATCACAGTACAAACGACTACTACCACTACTACTACATTACTACACACCACTACACTACTCACTACTACTACTACTACTACCATCTACTACTACTACTTACTACACAGCTATACTAAACTACTGCTACTACTAACCTACTACTACGACTCACGTGCGCTGCAGCTGCACTACTATACTGACTCTATACACTACTACTCTCTACTACTCGATACTACACTACTAGCTCACTACTACTACTGCTACTACTCTTACTACTAACTATTCTCACTACTACTACTACTACTACTACCTACTACATCGTACTATTACTCTATACTACTACTACACCTACAGTTCACTACTACTACTACTACTACTACTAGATACTACTACATCACTACTACTACTACTATTACTCCACTACTACACTATTACTATCTATCAACTACTGAAACTTACTTACTACTACTACTAATATACACACTACTGACTACCCTCTCTACTACTACTACGATACTACTACTACTACTACTCATGTCTACTTACTACTACTTCACACTCAACTACTAGCACTTACTGACTACTTACTACTACTACTACTACTACTACTGACTACTCTTATACTGATACTATCTGACTACTACTACATACTACTACTCTACTACTACTACCTATACTACTACTGCTATTGCCACTACTACTACTCTATTCTACATACTACTACTACTACGTTACTCACTACACTACTCCTACCTCACTACACTAACATCTACGTACTACTACTATTACTAACTATACTACTAACTACTACTATCTATACTTACTTGCTACATACTACTAGCACTATACTCACTACTATCTACTACTCGACTACTACTACTAACTACTACTACTCCTACTCTACTACTACACCTACTACTACTACTACTATACTATTTCTACTAAACTCACTATACTATACATATTCATACTTACGGACTACTATCCTACGACTTACTACTACTACTACTACTACTACATACACTACTACTACTGATACTATCTCTACTACTACTACTACTACTACTACTACTACTTCGATATCACTCACCTACTGACTACTACTAACTACTACACTACACTGTACTATTTCACTAACGACACTAACTACTACTACTACTACTACTACTACTACCTATTTCCGTACTACTACTACTACTACTACTAGACCTAGCATCATACTACTACTGCTACTATCTACTACTACTATTCGCTACTAACTACTACTAACGACTCACTACTAAACTCTTACTCACTAACTACTATTCAACGACTACTACTACGACTACTGCTTTTACTCTACTGCTCTACCTACTACAGCTACTACTACTACTACTGTTACTACTACTACTCTATTACTACACTACTCTACTACTACTTACTTATACTACTTACTATTCCTACCACTACTACCACTACCTACTATACTAACTGACCTACGACTACTGCTTCTACTCCTCACGCTACTCTACTACTACTACTACTACTACTACTTACCTCTCACTGACTACTACGCTACTACTTCGTAACTACTACTACTCTCTACTACCTACTACGTTAACCTACTTACTACATACTACTCTACTACTACTACTACTTATCCTACTACACTATACTACTCTACTCTACTACTACTATTCTACTAAACTACTACTACGCATGCACTACTCTACTGACTTTACCTACGACCACTACCTACTACTGCCACCTCTGCTATACTACACTACTAACTCCTCTACTACTACTCACTACTACTACTACTACTACTATCTCATCTATACTCACTACTACATACTACACTACTAGCTACTGACTACTACTACTACTTACTACTCTCACTACTATACTACTACTACTCACTACTACTACATGCTACTACTGTCACTACCACTACTCGCTACTACTAATCACTAACTCTACTTCTCTACTACTACTACTAACTACTACTACTACATACTATACTTACTATGCTACTACTACTACACTACTCACTACTACTACTACTACTCTACTATACTACTACTACCTACTACTACTACATTACTACTTACTATACTACTACTACTCAATACATTGTACTACCACTTCACACTACACTACTACTACACTACTGCTAACTACTATAACTACTACTACCTGATACTACTACTACTACTACTACTACTACTACTACTACTACTACTACTACTACTACTACTACTACTACTACTACTACTACTACTACTACTACTACTGGGTTCCCGGTTTGCCTGGGTCCTTGGCAACTCCTGGTCTAAACCACAACAATCTGCATAAAATGTGTAAATTTAGAAAGTTAGAACATTTTTGATTTTTTTCCTCTTTTTTTTCATAAACAAATGAGAAAATATAATATATCTTGATTATAAGGTGAATTTGTCTCCCACTGTCTGTTGGAAAGCAGACTGAACCAAGTTTTCCTCAAGGATTTTGCCTGTGCTTACTCCAAATTAAATTAAATGGGCTGAATACAACAGGTGTTGACCTTCCCGTGAAATGATGAATACAACAGGTGTTGACCTTKCCGTGAAATGATGAATACAACAGGTGTTGACCTTATCCTGAAATGATTACTTACAAGCCCTTAACCAACAATGCAGTTTTAAGAAATAGTATTAAGAAAAGATTTACTAAATAAAGTTAAAAAAATTAAATACAAAGTAAGACAAGAAAATTACATAACAAAAACGAGGCTATATACAGAGGGTACCTGTACCGAGTCAATGTGCGAGGTTACAGGTTAGTCAAGGTAATGTGTACATGTAGGTAGGGGTAAAGTGACTATGCATAGATAATAAACAACGAGTAGAAGCAGTGTAAAAACAAACTTGGGGGGGGGTCAATGTAAATAGACAGGGTGGCCATTTGATGAATCGTTCAGTAGTTTTGTGGGTTGAGGGTAGAAGCTAGAAGGGGCCTTTTGGACCTAGACTTGGCGCTCCGGTACCGCTTGCCYTGCTGTAGCAGAGAGAACAGTCTATGACTTGGGTGGATGGAGTCTTAGACAATTTTTTGGGCCTTCTTCTGACACCGCCTGGTATAGAGGTCCTGGATGGCAGGAAYCTTGGCCCCAGTGATGCACTGGGCTGTACACACTAGCCTCTGTAGCGCCTTGCGGTCAGATGCCGAACAGTTGTCATACCAGGTGGTGATGCAACCGGCAACAGGATGCTCTCGAGGGTGCAGCTGTAGAACTTTTTGAGGATCTGGGGACCCATGCCAAATCTTTTCAGTTTCCTGAGGGGGAAAAGGTGTTGTCGTGCCCCTTAAAAACGACTGTCTTTGGTGTGTTTGGACATGATAGTTTGGTGATGTGGGACACTAAGGAACTTGAAAGCTCTCAACCTGCTCCACTGCAGCACCGTCAATTGATGTATTTCACCTTTATTTAACCAGGTAGGCTAGTTGAGAACAAGTTCATTTGCAACTGCGGACCTGGCCAAGATAAAACAAAGCAGTTCGACACATAACACAACACAGAGTTACTCATGGATAAACAACATCAAAAGTATGAAAAACATTTATGGAATCATGTAGTAAGCAAAAAGTGTTAAAAATCAAAATGTATTTTATGTTGAGAATTCTTCAAAGTAGCCACCCTTTGCCTTGTGACAGCTTTGCACACTCTTGGCTTCTTTCAACCAGTTCAACCTGGAATGCTTTTCCAACAGTCTTGAAGAGTTCCCACATTGCTGAGCACTTGTTTGCTGCTGTTTCCTTCACTCTGCAGTCCAACTCATCCCAAACCATCTCAATTGGGTTGAGGTCGGGTGATTGTGGAAGCCAGGTCCTCTGATGCAGCACTCCATCCTCTCCTTTTTGTCAAATAGACCTTACACAGCCTGGAGATGTGTTGGGTCATTGTCCTGTTGAAAACAAAATGATAGTCCCACTAAGCCCAAACCAGATGGGATGGCGTATCGCTGCATAATGCTGTGGAAGCCATGCTGGTTGTGTGCCTTGAATTTTAAATAAATCACTCACAGTGTCACTAGCAAGCACCCCCACACCATCACACCTCCTCTCCATGCTTCACGGTGGGAACCACACATGCGGAGATCATCCATTCACTACTCTGCATCTGAAAAGACATGGCGGTTTTGGAACCAAAAACTCAAATTTGGGACTCATCAGACCAAAGGACAGATTTCCACTGGTCTAATGTCCATTGCTTGTGTTTCTTGGCCCAAGCAAGTCTCTTCTTCTTGTTGGTGTCCTTTAGTGGTGGTTTGTTTGCAGCAATTCAACCARGAAGGCCTGATTCACACAGTCTCATCTGAACAGTTGATGTTGAGATGTGTCTGTTACTTGAATTTATTTGTGCTGCAAGGCTGGTAACTCTAATGAACMTATCCTCTGCAGCAGAGGTAACTCTGGGTCTTCCTTTCCTGTTGCYGTCSTCATGAGAGCCAGTTTCATCATAGCGCTTGATGGTTTTTGCGARTGCACTTGAAGAAACTTTCAAAGTTCTTGAATRTTTTTCGTATTGACTGACCATCATGTTTTAAAGTAATGATGGACTGTCATTTCTCTTTGCTTATTTGAGCTGTTCTTACCATAATATGGACTTGGGCTTTTACCAAATAGGGCTATCTTCTGTACTTGACCTTGTCACAACCCGACTGATTGGCTGAAACGCATTAAGAATTAAATAAATTTGTTTAACACTTTTTTTGGTTACTACGTGATTCCATATGTGTTATTTCATGCGAAAAGCAAAAACCAAGACATGAGATCGAAGGAATTGTCTGTAGAGCTCCGAGACAGGATTGTGTCGAGGCACAGATCTGGGGGAAGGGTACCAAAAAATGTCTGTAGCATTGAAGGTCCCCAAGAACACAGTGAAATCCCTGAGCGGTTTCCTTCCTCTCTGGCAACTGAGTTAGGAAGGACGCCTGTAGTTTTGTAGTGAGTGTATTGATGCACCATTCAAAGTGTAATTAATAACTGCACCAAGGGATATTCAGTGTTTTTTGTTTTTGTTTCTACCAACAGGTGCCCTTCTTTGGAAAACCTCCCTGGTCTTTGAATCATTTATAGTGCGTGTGTGCAATAACTCAATTCGCCTTTGCACTCCTAAACAACGCGCTTTAAAAAAAACTTTGCAACGGCTAAAGTCTACACAACTTAGTCCACTCTGTTCGTAACAGATTGTAGTTTTGGGAACAGAACACTGTATTGAGATCAAATGTTTTATCGATGAGAAAATATGCAGAATGCCCAAAAGAGAGAGATGCACCTGGTCTACCTGGTCATCTTGTTCAACTAGTCACTGGTCTACCTGGTCATCTTGTTCAATCTAGTCACCTGGTCATCTTGTCAACTAGTCACCTGGTCATCTTTGTTCATCTAGTCACCTGTCTACCTGGTCATCTTGTTCAACTAGTCACCTGGTCTACTGGTCATCTTGTTAACTAGTCCCTGTACCTGGTCATTGTTCAAACTAGTCACCTGGTCTACCTGTCATCTGTGTTCAACTAGTCACCTGTTCTGGTCATCTTGTTTCAACTAGTCACCTGGTCTAACTGGTCATCTGTTCAACTAGTCCACCTGGTCTACCTGGTATCTAGTTCAACTAGTCACCTGGTCTACTGGTCATCTGTTTCAACTTAGTACCTGGTCTACTGCTCATTTGTTCAACTAGTCACTGGTCTATCCTGTCATCTTGTTCAACTAGTCACCTGTCTACTGGTCATCTTGTTCAACTAGTCACCTGGTCATCTTGTTCAACTAGTCACCTGGTCTACCTGGTCATCTTGTTCAACTAGTCACTCTGTCTACCTGGTATCTAGTTCACTTAGTCACCTGTCATCTTGTTCAACTAGTCACCTGGTCTTACCTGGTCATCTTGTTCAACTAGTCACCTGGTCTACCCTGGTCATCTTGTTCAACTAGTCACCTGGTCTACCTGGTCATCTGTTTCAACTAGTCACCTGGTCTACCTGGTCATCTGTTCAACTGTCACCTGGTCCACCTGGTCATGCTTGTTCAACTAGTCACCCTGGTCTACGCTGGTCATCTTGTTCAACTAGTCACCTGGTCTACCTGGCATCTAGTTCAACAGTCACCTGTCATCTTGTTCAACTAGTCACCTGTTCCCTGGTCATCTGTTCAACTAGTCACTGGTCTACACCTGCCATCTTGTTCAACTAGTCACCTGGTCCCCTGGTCATCTGTTCAACAGTCACTGGTCTACCTGGTCATCTTTTAACTGTCACCTGGTAATCTGTTCAACTAGTCACCTGGTCCTACCTGGTCATCTTGTTCAACTAGTCACCTGGTCTCACTGGTCATCTAGTTCAACTAGCTCACTGGTCCACCTGGTCATCTGTTCAACTAGTCACCTGGTCACTGGTCATCTTTCAACTAGTCACTGGTCTCAGTTCAACTAGTCACTGGTCACCTGGTATCTTGTTCAACTAGTCACCTGGTCTACCTGTCATCTAGTTCACCTGGCTCACCTGGTCATCTGTTCACTAGTCACCTGGTCACCTGGTCATCTTGTTCAACTAGTCACTGGTCTACCTGGTCATCTGTTCAACTAGTCACCTGGTATCTCAGTTCAACTAGTTACCTGGTCCACCTGGTCATCTAGTTCTACTATCACCTGGTCTACCTGGTTATCTAGTTCAACTTAGTCACCTGGTCATCTAGTTAACTAGTACCTGGTCTACCTGGTCATCTAGTTCAACTAGTCACCTGTCTACCTGGTCATCTTGTTCAACTAGTCACCTGGTCTACTGTCATCTAGTTCACTAGTCACCTGGTCTACTGGTTATCATTTTCAACTAGTCACCTGGTCATCTAGTTCTACTAGTCACCTGGTTACCTGGTTCATCCATTCAACTAGTCACCTGGTCATCTTTTCTACTAGCCCCCTGTCTACCTGTCATCTAGTCAACTAGTCCCTGGTCATCTGTTCACTAGTCACCTGGTCTACTGGTTATTCTAGTTCACTAGTCCTGGTCATCTAGTTCTACACTAGTCACCTGTCTACCTGGTTATCTAGTTACCTAGTCACCTGGAATCTGTTCAACTAGTCACCTGTCTACTGGTCATCTTGTTCAACTAGTCACCCTGGTCTACCTGAGGTACAGCTCTATTCACCTGGTCTACTGAGGTACTAGCTCTATTCACCTGGTCTACCTGAGGTCTAGCTCTATTCACCTGGTCTACTGAGTACTAGCTCTACTGACCTGGTCTACCTGGGTACTAGCTCTATTCACTGGTCTACTGAGGTACTAGTTCTATTCACCTGGTCTACTGAGGTACTAGCTCTACTGACCTGGTCTACCTGAGGTACTAGCTCTATTCACCTGGTCTCTGAGGTACTAGCTCTATTCACCTGGTCTACCTGAGGTACTAGCTCTATTCACCTGGTCTACCTGAGGTATTAGCTCTATTCACCTGGTCTACCTGAGGTACTAGCTCTATTCACCTGGTCTACTGAGGTACTAGCTCTATTCACCTGGTCTACCTGAGGTACTAGCTCTATCACCTGGTCTACCTGAGGTACTAGCTCTATTCACCTGGTCTACCTGAGGTACTAGCTCTATTCACCTGGTCTACCTGAGGTACTAGCTCTATTCACCTGGTCTACCTGAGGTACTAGCTCTATTCACTGGTCTACCTGAGGTACTAGCTCTATTCACCTGGTCTACCTGAGGTACTAGCTCTTTCACCTGGTCTACCTGAGGTACTAGCTCTATTCCCTGGTCTACTGGGTACTAGCTCTATTCACCTGTCACCTGAGGTACTAGTCCACTGACTGAGGTATGAGCTGTGTAGGGATCTCTGATCCAGAACATCTGTCTGAGGACCTGAGGAACTGGTTCAACACACACACACCACACACACACACACACACACACACACACAACACACAACACACACACACACACACACACACACACACACAACACACACACAACACACACACACAACACACACACACCACACACACATATGCAGTTATCAGATTCAGTCACACACAACAAGGAATTCAGTTAGTTTTAGTAGGATAGGAGAGGTGAAACTCACCATCTCTCTCGGTAGGGGAAACTGGTCCAAGGTGCCATACTGAACAACCTGTTCAGACTAAAATACACACACACACACACACACACACACACACACACACACACACACACACACACACACACACACACACACACACACACACACACACACACACACACACACACACACACACACACAACACACACACACACACACACACACACACACACACACAACAACACACACACACACACACCACCCACAC
>NW_019947866.1:20762-28455 GCF_002910315.2 Salvelinus sp. IW2-2015
CCAATCCATCTCCTTCCACTCGCCGGCCACTGGGCTTTCCCTCAATCACCATACTTTGGTAGTGAGTGGACCGCTAAGCGGACCTTCCACATTTATACATCTGGGTGAAATATCTCATTGTTTCTACTTATTATTATTGTTTATGTATTGATTAATAAATATAATTGTTATTATTTATTATTATTAAAATAATTTTATTATTAATTACATTTATGTAATGTTTATTATCTATTATGATTCATTATATCTGATCTAATTAATATTATTATTAATAATTATTGGTTTATTATTATTAATTATTATTATTTTATTAATATTTATTATTATATATTAATTGGTTATTTATTATTATTATTAAATTGTTATTGATTATTATTATTAATTTGATTAATATTATTAGTTATTGTGTTATTATTAATTAATTACTTATTGTTATTATTAATTATTATTATATTATTATTAATATTATTGTAATATTATTATTAATTAATTGGTTTATTATTATTAATTCATTAATATTATGTTTATTATTATTAATTATTTTATTTTGTTATTATTATTATTGTTAATTTATTATTAATATTATTATTAATATTATTGTTTTATTTTATTATTATTATTATTAGTTATTATATATTATTATTATTATTATTATTATTAATTTTATTCTTATATTATTGCAACTTAATTAAGTTCATTTTTACTCCTGAATTTTTACTTTTATTTTACATTTTACTTTTATTTATGCCTGAAACAAAAGGTTGAATACTTACTGACTCAAGAACATTTCATATATTTTATTTTTTTCATTTGTAAACGTTCCTAAAAACATAATTCCGCTTTGACATTAAGGGGTAGATCAGTGACACAAAATCACACGTAATTCATTTTAAATTCAGGCTTTAACGTAATAAAATGTTTTTAAAAAGTGTGAATACATTGTGAAGGTCCTGTATAACATAGGTTTTCATTATTGTTGTTCTCACCGTGTCTTCTGATGTGTCCTCTGGAGCTCTGGAACACACCAGACACATAACACTATATATATATAACACAGGTATATATACACTGCTCAAAAATAAAGGGAACCTTAAACCAACACCACTGTAACCTCCACGTCTCAACCACTTCTATGAAAATCAAACTGTCCACTTAGGGACCAGCAAACCACTGATTGACAATAAATTTCACATGCCTGTTGTGCAAATGGAAATAGACAAAAGGTGGAATTAATAGCAATTAGGCAAGACAAAACGCCCCAAAAAAGGAGTGCCTCTGCAGTGTAGACAGACCACTTCCTCAGTTCCTATGCTTCCTGCGCTGAAATGTTTTGGGCCACTTTTTTGAATGGCTTGGCGGTGCTCTCACTCTAGTGGGTAGCATGAGACGGAGTCTACAACCACACAAGTGCTCAAGGTGTGCAGCTCATCCAGGATGGCCATCAATGCGAGCCTGTGGCAAAAAGGTTTGCTGTGTCTGTCAGCCGTAGTGTCCAGAAGCTGGAGGCGCTACCGGAAGACAAGGCCAGTACATCAGGAGCGTGGAGGAGGCCGTAGGACGGGCAAACAACCAAGCACAGGACCGCTCACCTCCGCCCTTTGTGCCAGGGAGGTGCAACTGCCAGAAGCCCTGCAACAAGACTTCCAGCAGGCCACAATTGTGCATGTGTGCAATGGTCCGCATGACCCCCTCTGTACTCTGTACTCCTGTACTCTGTAAATCTGAATACACGCTTTCAAGACTGCTTCGATCACGGCGGATTGGAGATATGTTCCGCATTGCGTCCAACAACAAATATTGTACCGAATAATGGCTGATCTCAGGGTGGAGCGAGTTCATTAGGAAGTGCATTGACGATGTCGTACACACACAGCAATCGATTAAAACATTTCCCAAACACCAAACCGTTGGATTGACGGAGCCATATCGCACGTGAAACTGAAAAGCGCGAACCCAACTGCTTTTTAACACAGGGCAAAGGTGACCGGAAAGCAGATGACCGAATACAACAGTGTAGCTATTCTCTCTGTCGCAAGGCAATCAAACCAGGATAAGGTCCCAGTACACGAAGACAAATCAGTCACCGCAAATTCCCAAACCAGCTCAGACACAAGAGGTATGTGGCAGGTTGCGCTTACAGTCAATCACACGGATGACAAAAAGAAAAGAAAACCAGCCCCAGGTCGCGGGACCAGGATGTCCTTGCTCCAGACAGGCTAAACAACTTTTTGCCAGGCTTTGAGGACAATACAGTGGCCAACTGAACACGGCCCCACCAAAACCTGCGGGCTCCTTCCTTCATCGCAGCCGAGGTGATAAAAACATTTAAAACGTGTTTAGGGACGCCTGCGCAAAGGCTGCAGGAGCCCAGACGGCATTTCCCAGCCCGCGTCCTCAAGAGCAATGCGCAGACCAGCTGGCTTGGTGTGTGTTGAGGACATTTCAAGTCAATCCTTACCCAGTACGTGCTGTTCCCACTGCTTCAAAAGAGGGCCCACCCATTGTTCCTGTTCCAAGAAGCTATAAGGTAACTGAGCTACAAACGACCGTACCGCCCGTAAGCATGGCCACTTCCGTCAATCATGAAGTGGCTTTGAGAGACTAGTCAAGGGACCATATCACCTTCTCCACCCTACCGAAGACGACCCTAGACCCACTCCATTTGCTTACCGACCCCTAAAGGTCCACAGACGACGCCAATCGCAACCAAAACACTGCAAATCACTGCCCTAACCAGTCTTGGAAAGAGGAATACCCAACTGTGAGAATGCTGTTCATAGGCTGATTACAGCTCAGCATTTAACACCATAGTCACCCTCCCAAACTCGTCATCCAAGCTCGAGACCTTGGGGATCTCGACCCCGCCTGTTGCAACTGGGTCCTGGACTTCCTGACGGGCCGCCCCCAGGTGGTGAGGGTAAGGCTTACAACCATCTCCCTACCGCTGATCCCTCAACACTGGGGCCGGCCACAAGTGCGTTCTGAGCCCTCTCCTGTATACCCCTGTTCACCACGACTGGCGTGGCCTATGCACGCCTCACTCATCCATCAAGTTTGCAGGATGACCACTACAGTGGGTAGGTTGATTACCAACCAACGACGAGCACGGCTACAGGGAGGAGGTGAGGGCCCCTCGGAGTGTTGGTGTCGGAAATAACCTTCACACTCCACGATCAAACAAAACAAAGGAGATGATTGTGGACTTTCAGGAAACAGCAGAGGGAAGCACCCCCCTATCCCACATCGACGGGTCAGTGGTGGAGAAGGGTTTGGAAAAGTTTTAAGTTCCTCGGTGTACACATCACGGACAAACTGAATTGGGTCCACCACACAGACACGTTGTGGAAGAAGGATGCGGGCAGCAGCGCCTCTTCAACCTCAGGAGGCCTGAAGCAAAATTCGGCTGTCACCAAAAGCACTCAACAAAACTTACAGATGCACAATGAGAGCATCCTGTGGGCTTGTCTCACCGCCTGGTTACGGCAACTGCTTCCGCCACAACCGTAAAGGCTCTCCAGAGGGTAGTGAGGTCCCTGGCAAGACGCACCACCCGGGGGCAACTCCGTGCCTGCCAGGACACCCTACCACCCGATGTCAACAGGAAGGCCAGAAGATCATCAAGGACAACAACCACCCACGCCACTGCATGTTCAGCACCGCTATCATCCACCCGCAGGCGAGTCAGCTACAGCACACACACACACACACACACACACACACACACACACACACACACACATGAATATATTTGATTATTTTATGTTATTCCGAGGAGTTAGAGTTTATGTTTTCCTAATGAATCTGAAAAGGGTGTCATGCTAGTTTAGCCACCAGAGGGCGCCTGTTTTAATGTTCTACCTTCTCTTCTCAGTAACTGTTAGATCCTCAAGTCATAGACACTGGAATAGAAACGCCATTCATTAAATAATTGTTTCAAGTGAGACGAGTGTCCAAGCACCAGATGTGAGAGAATATTATTATCAGAGTCGGTAAATGTATTGTTATGTTGTGTTTTCATTAGTTTATGAAAGTCCGCTAGCTTAGAAACTAACAGTATGAGCCATTATCCAGCTAGCTGTTAGCCATGGCAATCTCCTCATAGCAACGTTAGCTTCCCTATATGGACCTGTTAGCAGGCAGCTCTGAAAAGACCTTTTCACACTGCATAGTTCTTATCCCTGTGCTAGTTTAGCCCTGTGCTATCTTAGCCCTGTGCTAGCTTAGCCCTGTGCTATCTTAGCCCTGTGCTAGCTTAGCCTGTGCTATCTTAACCCTGTGCTAGCTTAGCCCTGTGCTATCTTAGCCCTGTGCTAGCTTAGCCCTGTGCTATCTTAGCCTTGTGCTAGCTTAGCCCTGTGCTATCTTAGCCCTGTGCTAGCTTAGCCTGTGTTCACACAAGCATTTGTTAACTAAGGAGGCTCTAAGCCATGGTTTGGTGCTAGCCCACTTAATAATGTGCAAGTGTGAACAAGAGGTTCCTAGCCATGGGCTAAGGTGTGAATGTGCCTAACGAGAAACACATTTAAGGGAAAATGTAACCAGATTGTATATAAGAGATTACATTAGAGTTTAGTTTGCTGGATCGAATCCCCTAGTATTTCTGTTGGCTATTGGTTGCTTTCCAATTATACAGGGCATTTGGAAAGTATTCAACTCCCTGACTTTTTCGTAATTTGTTAGTTACGCCTTATTCGAAAATGATAAAACATTTTGTTTCCGCTCATCAATCTACAACAATACCCATAATAATAAGCAAAAACAGGTTCTTAAAATGTTTGGAAAATAAAAAATAAAAATGATTTGACATTTCCATAAGTATTCAGACCCTTTACTCAGTACGTTGTTGAAGTATTCAGACCCTTTATGCATACTTTGTTGAAGTATCAGACCTTTACTCAGTACTTTGTTGAAGTATTCAGACCCTTTACTCAGTACTTTGTTGAAGTATTCAGGGCCTTTACCAGTACTTTGTTGAAGTATTCAGACCCTTACTCAGTACTTTGTTGAAGTATTCAGACCCTTTACTCAGTACTTGTTGAAGTATTCAGACCTGTTACTCAGTACTTGTGAAGTTTCGACCCTTTACTCATACTGTGTGAAGTATTCAGACCCTTTACTCAGTACTTTTGAATTTCAGAGCCTTACCCAGTACTTGTTGAAGTATTCAGACCCTTTACTCAGTACTTTGTTGAAGTATTCAGACCCCTTTACTCAGTTACTTTGTTGAAGTATTCAGACCCTTTACTCAGTACTTTTGTTTGAAGTATTCAGACCCTTTACTCAGTACTTTGTTGAAGTATTCTGACCCTTTACTCAGTACTTTGTTGAAATATGCCCAGAGCGCTTTACCCAGTACTTGTTGAAGTATCAGACCCTTTACTCAGTACTTTGTTGAAGTATTCAGACCTGTTTACCCAGTTACGTTTGGTTGAAGTATTCAGACCTTTACTCAGTACTTTGTTGAAGTATTCAGACCTTTTACTCAGTACTTTGTTGAAGTATTCAGACCCTTTACTCAGTACTTTGTTGAAGTATTCAGACCCTTTACTCAGTACTTGTTTGAAGTTCAGACCTCTTTCTCAGTACTTTGTTGAAGCACCTTAGGCAGTGATTACCAGCCTTGAGTCTCTTGGGTATGATGCTACAAGCTTGACACACCTGTATTTGGGAGTTTCCCATTCTCTCTGCATATCTGCTCAAGCTTCTGCCAGGTTGGAATGGGAGCGTCGCTGCACAGCTATTTTTCATGTCTCTCCAGAGATGTTTAGATCTGGTTCAAGGCTGGGCTCTGGCTGGGCCACTCAATGACATTCAGAGACTTGTCCTAAAGCCACTCCTGTGTTGTCTTGGCTGTGTCGCTTAGGTCGTTGTCCTGTTGGAAGGTGAACCTTTGCCCTGCTTCTGAGGTCCTGAGTGATCTGCGAGCAGGTTTTCATAAAGGATCTCTCTGTACTTTACTCTGTTCAGTCTTTCCCTCGATCCTAACTAGTCTCCCAGTCCCTGCCACTGAAAAACACCCCACAGCATGATGCTGCCACCCCCATGCTTCACCGTAGGGATCGCGCGCAGGTGCTCCAAACATGGACGGCTTGCGTTCAGGCAAAGAGTTCAATCTTGGTTTCATCAGACCAGAACATCTTTGTTTCTCATGGTCTGAGAGTCCTTTAGGTGCCTTTTGGCAAGTCCAAGTGGGCTTCATGTGCCTTTTACTGAGGAGTGGCTTTCCGTCTGGCCACTCTACCATAAAGGCCTGATTGGTGGAGTGCTGCAGAGATGGTTGCCTTCTGGTAGGTTCTCTCGCATCTCCACAAAGGAACTCTGGAGCTGTCAGTGAGCATCGGGTTATTGGTCACTCCCTGACCAAGGTCCTTCTCCCCCGATTGTTCAGTTTGGCCAGGCGGCCAGCTTCTAGAAGAGTCTTGTGTGGTTCCAAACTTCTTCCATTTAAGAGATGGAGGCCACTGTGTTATTGGGGACCTTCAATGCTGCAGAAATGTTTTGGTACCCTTCCCAATTCTGTGCCTCGACACAATCCGTCCTCGAAGCTCTACGGACATTTCCTTCAACCTCATGGCTTTGGTTTTTGCTCTGACCATTCACTGTCAATTGTGGACCTTATATAGACAGCTGTGTGCCTTTCCAAATCATGTCCAATCAATTGAATTTACCACAGGTGGACTCCAATCAAGTTGTGAAACATCTCAAGGATGATCAATGAAAACAGATGCACCTGAGCTCAATTTTGAATCTCATAGCAAAGGGTCTGTAAAATTTGTTACAAATTTCAAAAAACCTGTTTTGCTTTGTCATTTTGGGGTTTGTGTGTAGATTGATGAGGGAAGAAATAATTTAATCAATTTTAGATTAAGGCTGTAATGTAACAAAATTGGAAAAGGGGAAGGAGTCTGAATACTTTATGCACTGTATAACCCATTTATTTAAAATTTTGAATTTAATGTTATTATCTTATTGCTGTTCTTGTCTAGTACTGTTGTTGTACTTTGTAGTTATTTGTTTATTTTATCTGTGGACCCCTAGGAAGAGCAGCTGCTGCATGTTCATAGTAATGGGGATCCTAATCAACTAAACTAGGGAAAGGGGGATACCTAGTCACTTATACAACTGAAATGTTTCTTCCCCATTTACCCAAACCCTCTGAATCAGAGAGGTGCGGGGGGGGGGGGGGGGCCTTAATCGACGGCGCCCTGGGAACAGTGGGTTAACTGCCTTGCTCAGGCACCCGGGAACAGGTGGTGTTAGACTGCCTTGATTCAGGCCACGGGAACAGTGGGTTAACTGCCTTGCTCAGGGGCCGGGGAACAGTGGGTTAACTGCCTTGCTCAGGGCCCGATGGAACAGTGGGATTAACTGCCTTGATCAGGCCCGGGGAACAGTGGGTTAACTGCCTTTGTTCAGGGCCCGGGGAACAGTGGGTTAACTGCCTTGTTCAGGGGCCCGGGGAACAGTGGTTGGAAACTGCCGTCAGGGGGTCCGGGGAACAGTGGGTTAACTGCCTTGCTCGGTGCCCGGGGGAAAGTGGCGTTAACTGCTTGCTCAGGCCGGCGGGAACAGTGGTTAACTGCCTTGCTCAGGGCCCGGAGAACCGGGGTTAACTGCCTTGCCTCAGCCCAGGGAACAGTGGGTTAACTGCCTTGTTCGGGGCAGAACGACAGATTTTTTACCTTGTCAGCTA
>NW_019947866.1:31262-34436 GCF_002910315.2 Salvelinus sp. IW2-2015
ACCTGGAGTGCACCGTCAAACATATGTAATTCAAAGCTATTCTATCTTTTGTGTGGAGAGTCAAGATCGCTATTATAACGCTGGCATCAGGCCCCGGCTGAACAGATGAAGGAGACTTGTTCAGCGGGTAAACTTTTGACCCCAATTTTTCCTCCTCTTCCCCGCTATCTCGAGTTCATCAGTCCCACCCCTGCGAGGCTGTGCTGCCCAGGCGAGGTGTCTGGCTGCTCGGGACGAAAAATCTATTTGCTCTATATTCATTTCTGTTATCATTACTGTAATTATTCTCATGAATATTATAATTAATTCTATCCTATAGTAACAATAAAGGCAGGCCTATAACAGAATAACTGTAGTTGTATCTCTGTACTGTCTCACTGTGGGGTTTGGTTACAATACACCGCTCTGCATACCTCTAATACAGTATGTAAATTATATTTAAGTAATAGGCCCGAGGGGTTGTGGTATATGGTCAATATGACACTGCTAAGGGCTGTTCTTACTCACGAAGCAACACGGAGTGCCTGGTTACAGCCCTTAGCCGTGGTATATTGGCCATATACCACAAACCCCTGAGGTGCCCTATTGCTATTATAAACTGGTTACCAACGTAATTAGAGCAGTAAAAATACATGTTTTGTCATACCAGTGGTATATGGTCTGATATACCACGGCTGTCAGCCAATCAGCATTCAGTGCTCGAACCACCCAGTTTATAATGAAATTTTTGTCATTTAGCAGGCCCTCTTATCCAGAACAACTTCCGTTATTCATTCGTTTGTATCAAGAAAACCACTCAGAGATGCATGTGTGTCCTTCATACTTTTGTGTGCCTCACACCTACCTACTATGCAGTACTGCTAAAAGGTACCACAGGCTATCCAACAACAACAAAAACAATGTGATATGCAATGTGCATTAAGGCAAGCAAACCGGTCAAGTATATGTGTGTCCTATCCTACTATCGTGTGTGTACGTGCGTGCGTGTGTGTGCGTGTGTTTATCCTCCTATCAGAAGCTGGCTGCGGATGACACTGAACTTGGCCTAAAGCGAGCTCTGCTGGTGGCTCCGGGAGGATGCAGATTTATCTTTCTGCTATGGCTGACCTCGCGGTGAACCGCGCGCTGGGGATGGTTCTTTTTTTCTGCCTGGCATTGTCTGCCTTGCTGTGCAACGCATAAAGGACCCCGATTTGGACATTTTAATTGTGTAACAATGGTGTAATTTTCTCCCCAGACGTCAAAATGATAATAGCATAGAATAATGGTTTTACTTATATTTTCTACACCACAAACTGTAATGGAAATAAAGTTACATTTCGTTGCATTGGCTATTTGTTTACACGACTTAGTTTACACGATATGTCAACTATAAGGTTACTGGGCGGAGAAGTGGAGGATGGGAAATATGGTTGGGGTCAAACCACGTCAAATCACCAGATGAGTCCGTTTGAATTCAATCGATGTATTGATATAAAGTCCTTTAAAGATGATTTTTTTCAGATATATTCATTGAATTTCAGTCAAATATTTTGAGATTACATTGATTGAAATCGAATTCACTGATGAAAAAAGGTTATGAATAGACTGTAAGAACTAATTTAGACTCACTAAAGGTTTTATGAAACCTTTAAAAAAAGGCTAGATAACCATTTCTGATACTTCAAATATAATGTTTTCTACATACAGTAGGCCAACATGTACTTCTTAAACATGGGCAATGCACTATTACCCATTATCCAAATGGTTTAATCATCACGACATGATAAAGGCCTAATTTAAATGTGTCAACATATAAAAGCAACACACAACGATGGAAATTGAGTCAGAAATCCATAACTGTCAAACAGCAAAACACTGTTATACACATCAAATAGGCCTGACACATAGCTACATACTAGAAACACAGTTGAACAAAACCTAGACTGTTGCCACAGATAGGCCTAAACAAAGTCTACATTACAGCCAAAACAACAACGTAATTAGGCTATATACTAAGCGAAATAAGAAACTCTGATGCAGAGCAGTTTTCCCAGCAAACGAAAAAAACGCAATCTAAAGGAAACTATTGTGATTGTGAAAATGCGTCACAATACAAAAGTTACACACACTTTTGTGACGCATTTACAAATTGGCTACTTTGATAAATCAATAATTTCCTGGAGATACTGGTATCTGAGTGATCACCTCCGCACGGACGCACGCGCCCAGGCTCTGCAAAGAGGTCACCATGCAGCGAGTGACACTCTCCAAGAGGTCAACTGAACTTTATAACCCCAAAACACAAAATGACGTGGCTGACACAAAACGGAATTCCTTGTCATGTGTTGTGTTTACTCTACAGTGTGTTTATGGAACACATGAGGAAACCTGACCAAAGCGACAACTGCAGCTCCAAAGTTTTTAAGTTGTGCTTTAACTTCCCACTCACCCACCAAAAAACATTATACCGAAAGTGTTGTATGATAGTCAAGTACTGTATATAAACATATTTCAGTTAAGCAATGACAATGCAAACAACCTAAAACAGCTCAAATAGCTTTTTGGCTTGTCCAGCACATGAATATCTATGAGGAGGCCAAATAACCCCCCTTGTGTTATACAGGAAGCGAAAAAACAACGTATTAAAAAGTGAAGTTTGTGGGGGTGGAAGTGGACAGAAGCATAATTATCCCACACGCAGTAATGGATTATGAGTTTCACCACAGATGGAGGGAAACAAGTTCCACTGGGAAGGAAGCAATTAAATATCCATGAGCCGGACCCAACCCTGGCCAACATCTGCCGAGAAAGACCAGTATTCAGCTCATAACCAACTGACAAATTAGCGTAATAGGCTAATAAGGACAAATAGAGCGTCCGAATAAAATCATAATGCTGTTTCGAACAGGGTGGCTGTTCAGAGCCAAGGGAATGGAAGCCCACAGGCTACCCAAGGACAATAGAGGCAGAAACTTACCTCGAGACAGGAGCTCTCTCCTCGTGTGAGTCCGGTGCGCAGGGTCCATCGCGAGGCGTTCTGGTGAACGAGGAGCGGCTGTAACGGCCAAGGAACACTTTTTACAGCCTGCAAGGAGAAAGTCAGACGAAGCCTCGCGTCAGTGCGATTATATGTTATGTGCAATATACTGTCAACTCCCCAAAACCATAAAACTTACTTTAATGGCCACCACG
>NW_019947867.1:0-3910 GCF_002910315.2 Salvelinus sp. IW2-2015
TGGCAAGGCATGCAACAAACGAACGCATACACGCCAGTTTGTATAGTTGTGAGAATAGGATAACGGGTTAGGGAGTGGGTATTCATAAGGGTGGGGTATAGATTTGAGGAAGTCCAACCGGATCGTTTCCAAAAACTTCGGTAAATATCAGGTTGCAACACACACAACGCATACAGTGTATAAAGTGATGAATGAAATACCGGGTAGCGGAGTGAGGCTTATGTTAATTACGTTTTTCAATCACCACGTTTTATTCCGGAAAAATGGTCTGTCCTCATCTCTGGTAGCCTTTGACAGACCATTGAGATGAGTTGATGCCTATGTTGGCAGCTAGTTAGCTTGGTCGAATTGGAATTTCTATTCTTTGTAGTGCGTTGTTTATGAGCATCCTTGTTATTGTGTATGGAAGATTCAAGTGTTTTGAACGTTCCACATAATTTAATACCCACCGTTTACCTACTGGTATAGCATTCTTAAAGGTTAATCTGTCCATTGGTAACATTTATTTGGGGACTTATAAGTTAAGATGTAATTATTCTCGCATGTGGTCTATATTAAGAGTTCCCTCATACTAATATAAGCCATCTTTTCAAAGTTCAATATTGCTTGCATAATTCTACAGCTTTAAAATATCGCAAGGGACTCACAAAAGGCACCCATTTAGTAGAAGACTTTAACATTTGCATCAAAATATGTTTTATAGGCCTTTTTAGACACATTCATGCCTATGTAGACCCAGATGATCACAGTGGCTGGAAAAAGTGACCAATGTGTCATACTTGAATATATAGTATAAGAGACCTTTAATAGGAAAATTACTTCAGGTATATCGTGAAAGAGTCACCCTTTACATTTGCATCACGAAAGCATTGATTTACAAATCTATGTGATAAATGGCCTTGTTACATTAGGTCCTCTTGTAAGACCGTATCGCGTAGATAACGGGTTATGACAATTCACTGTCTGATTTTGATTTCATTCACCAGGGAGAAACGAGTGGTATCGTAGAGATTGGGTGAGTTCTGGGGAGGCCTCATCACATCTGATGCTGACGAGCAGAGAAGAGTCTTCCAGAATCAGAAGCACCAGATGGTACAGCTTCGGTCTGGTGTCTGAGCATACAGCTGCTCTATCGAGGTCTGGGCTGACCAGGGTTTCTGTAAAGCACTTTTAGGACAACAGTCGACATCAGCATCCATAATGATATGTGTCTGTGTTCCCTCTTTATGGTTACCAGGACAACGTGCTAGCCCTTCCTTCCCGAGTCCCCGTGGCCGTGCTCCCCGGTAGCGCCTTAGCTGCTGGTATGAAGAGTGGTTGTCTATGATGGCTGGTGGACTGCAGCGGAAACAACCGGGCTGAAGTGGAACTGTGAAGAGGAGGATAGAAGAAAGAGGGAGTCAGATTTGGAGATGCATGTCAAAGTAAGTGCTGAAAGTTCGTAGTTTGAACAAAAAATTTAAAATTGTACTGGTATCTGAAGGAAACCACCAGTATCTGTTAGTTGACATAAGGATAACTGACTTACCAGACAACCGAGAGTTCTGTTAAGTTGCAGGAAGATAGACTGGTATCTGTTACCACCAGGACAACAGGCAGAGTTTGTAGATTGACATGAAAGATATGACGGTGGAGATGGATGTTATGAATATATCATAACACTCGAAGATGAGGGATTCTGCCAATGAAAGAGAGAAACCAATAGACCATATTAAACCTTGATGAACGTTAGCTTTAGAGAGAAAGCTTCAAGATGATCTGATGTAAGGTGCGTGTTTTACAAAAACCTTTCCTAAAAACATTATGGATGTTACATTGCCTGTCCCAGTCAACCCCCCCTATCTTTACAAGACTGTAGAACAGGCAAATTAAACTCCAGACACTTCAATTTGGCCTGTTTTAATTAATTAACTAATACTGGAGGAAAGCTGTGATCAGGCTGCCCACTCAAGCAAAAGCTTCGAACTGTAACCAGTGCCTGCAACCTGGTTCAGGTTATCAATCAACCTACCAGGGTAGTTACAAACAGTAGAGGAATGAAATCGTCAACATGTATTGATCATATCTTTACTAATGCTGCAGAAATGTGTTTGAAAGCAGTATCCAGATTCATCAGATGTAGTGATCACAATATAGTAGCCATGTCTAGGAAAACCAAAGTTCCAAAGGCTGGGCCTAATATTGTGTATAAGAGGTCATACAATTTTTTGTAGTGATTCCTATGTTGTTGATGTAAATAATATTTGTTGTTCCGTGGTGTGTAATGACGAGCAACCAGACGCTGCCCTTGACACATTTATGAAATTGCTTATCCCAGTTACTAATAAGCATGAACCTGTTAAGAAAATGACTAAAGACTGTTAAATCCACCTGGATTGATGATAATTTTAAAATGGTATGATGAAGAGGGAGGAGGCAAAAGAGATGGCAAATAGGTCTGGCTGTACAACTGATTGGCAAACGTGTTGCAAATTGAGAAATCATGTGACTAAACTGAATTAAAAGAAGAATGAACTACACTATGAAACAAAGATAAATGACAAAGAATGATAGTAAAAAGCAGCTGCATCATTCATTGAATCAGATTCATCACAAAACCCACTGATATTGCCAACTACTTGAACTATTTTTTCATTGGCAAGATTAGCAAATTTAGACATGACATGCCAGCAACAAACGCTGATAGTACACATCCAAGTATATCTAACCAAATTATGAAAGACAAGCGTTGTAATTTTGAGTCTGTGAAGTAAGTGTGGAAGAGGTGAAACAATTACAAATATGATGTCATAGTGAATTCATGACATGTGAATGAACAAGCCTTTTCATACTTTATAATATGGCTGTATATATAGACTTACTATATGTAGTTACTATCAGTTTTAGTTTTATGTAGACTGAACAAAATATAAATGCAACATTCAACGATTTACAGTTCATATAAGGAAATCAGTCACTGTAAATAAATGAATTAGGCCCTGATCTATGGACTTGACATGACTGGGAGGGCATAGGCCCACCCACTGGGAAGCCAGGCAATTCCGAAGGAGTTTTTCCCCACAAAAGGGCTTTATTACAGAGAGACGTTCTACTCAGTTTTATCCAGTGTCCGGATGGCTGTGGAAGTTTTGGTTATTCGTGGTCTGCGTTTGTGAGGTCGGTTGGACATACTGCCAAATTCTCTAAAACGACGTTGGAGGCAGCTTATGGTAGAGGAATTTACAGTACCAGTCAAAAGTGTGGGKACACCTACTCATTCCAGGGTTTTGCTTTATTTTTTACTATGTTCTACTGTGTAGAATAATAGTGAAGACATCAACTATGAAATAACACATCATGTAGTAACCAAAAATTGTTAACATTGTGTGAAGCCATACCACTGCTCACAGTGTGCAAAGAGTTTTACAAGTTAGGGGGCCCGAAATTCATGAGAACATACATACAGAGAAAAGCCGTACCACTGCTCCCAGTGTGGAAAGGGTTGTAACCCACTTAAGTGGCCCTGAAAAAGACATGAAGAAATAACACAGGGGAGAAGCCTTACCACTGCTCCAGTGTGAAAAAGTTTTTAGAGTTGGTAACCTGAAAGACATGAGATAAACCACACACAGGAGTAAGGATGTAGGCTGTGAACAGTAGGACATATAGGACAGATGTAGGCCTCTGAACAGTAGGACATAGGACAGGAGAATGCCAATACATGGTGGACAGATGAGTCCAAATTTAATTCCAACCCCATGTCTTTGTGAGATGCAGAGTAGGTGAACGGATGACTTCCGCATGTGGGTTCCCACCGTGAAGCATAGAGGAGGAGGTGTGCGGGTGCTTTGCTGTTGACACTGTCAGTGATTTTATTTGAGTTTATGGCACACTTAACCAGCATGGCTACCACAACGCGATATCCCATCGT
>NW_019947867.1:7229-12468 GCF_002910315.2 Salvelinus sp. IW2-2015
TGGTTTGGGCTTAGTGGGACTATCATTTGTTTTTCAACAGGACAATGACCCAACACACCTCCAGGTAGTGTAAGGGCTATTTGACCAAGGAGAGTGCTGCATTAGATGACCTGGCCTCCACAATCCCCCGACCTCAACCAAATTGAGATGGTTTGGGATGGAGTTGGACCGCAGAGTGAAGGAAAAGCAGCCAACAAGTGCTCAGCATATGTGGGAACTCCTTCAAGACTGTTGGAAAAGSATTCCAGGTGAAGCTGGTTGAGAGAATGCCAAGAGTGTGCAAAGCTGTCATCACAGCAAAGGGTGGCTACTGTGAAGAATCTAAAATATTTAGATTTGTTTAACACTTCTTTTGGTTACTATATGATTCCATGTGTTTTTTAATAATTTTGATGTCTTCACTATTATTCTACAATGTAGAAAATAGTAAAAATGAAGAAAAACCCTTGAATGAGTAGGTGAGTCCAAACTTTTGACTAGTACTGTACATGAAAATCCCTGGCAACAGCTCCAGTGGACATTCCTGCAGTCAGCATGCCAGTTGCACGCTCCCTCTGAGACATCTGTGGCATTGTTGTGTGACAAAACTGCACATTTTAGTGTGGCTTTTATTGTCCCAAGCACAAAGTGCACCTGTGTAATGATAATGCTGTTTAATCAGATTCTTGATATGCCACACCTGTCAGGTGGATGGATTATTTTGGCAAAGGATAAATGTTCACTAACAGGGACGTAAACAACGTTGTGCACAAAATTCTGCAATCTTTTATTTCAGCTCATGAAACATGGGACCAACACTTTACATTTTGCGTTTATATTTTTGTTCAGTATAGTTGCTATCAGTTTTAGGAACATATGTCATAGTGAATTCATGACATGTGAATGAACAAGCCTTTTAATATTTTTTAAAATGGCTATATAGTTTTAGGAACATCTCCCCAAAATATTTCACCAGATTTTTTTACTCTACCCGAAATGTCAGAACATCAGCGACTTGTCAAAATGTAGAAAATTTGTGAACATCTAAATAAATTGGTCCATTTAAACAGCATGTGTCGAACCCTTTCGACAATGCGGAGATGTTTTTGATGTGCTTTGTGTCTTCGACGTAAAAACAAGTTTTGGACTTCCACAGAAATTTTACTTCTTTACTTATTTTAGGTTTAAAGAAGTGTGTAGGTCACGTTCTGTATCATACAGCTATGGAATATATATATATACAGGTGGTTCAATATATATATAGTAAATAAGTAAAAAATATATATATATATATATATATTGAACCACCTGCTCGATAGGAATCCAGCCATGTCTTCAGTGTCATAGAACTGTTTAGTTTTTTGTGTTCTGACTTGTAAAACAGAATGAATATAATAAGTAATGTAAACATATCAGTAATTACCAGGAAGCTCTACAACATAATTTGTTTTAAAATCACACCAAGATTAAAACTGGCCTCAGATTATTGAGGGATCTGATTAGGATTTACCCCCGTAGCAAGGCCGTTTTATCATGTGGAGGTTTCATTCAGGTCTCTATTTAAATAAACACTCTGTCTTTGGCAGGAGAAAGACCAGACTCAGAGGAACCAGAGACGTCCAAACCAGCAAGACGACACCAGTGCTCCCATTGTGGAAAGGGTTTTAACCAGATAGGGGACCTGAAAACACATGAGAGAATACACACACAGGTAAAGCCTTACCACTGCTCCCAGTGTGGAACGGGTTGTAACCGGTTAAGGGACCTGAAACAACATGAGAGAATACACACAGGGGAGAAGCCTTACCACTGCTCCCAGTGTGGAAAGTCTGGTTAAACTCTTTCCACACTGGGAGCAGTGTAAGGCTTCTCCCCTGTGTGTATTCTCCATGTTGTTTTCAGGTATCTTTCTGGTTAAAACTCTTTCCACACTGGGAGCATGGTAAGCTTTTCCCTGTTGTATTCTCTCATGTGTTTCAGGCTCCAAAGTGGTTGTAAACTCCTTCCACACTGGAGCAGCGTGGTAACGCTTTCTCCCTGTGTGTATCTCATGTGTTTTCAGTTACACAACGGTAAAACTCTTTCCACACTGGGAGCAGTGGTAAGGCTTCTCCCTGTGTGTATCTCTTCTGTTTTTTCAGGTCTTTCCGGTTAAACCCTTCCACACTGGAGCAGTGGTAAGGCTTTCCTGTGTGTGTATTCTCTCATGTTGTTTCAGGTCCCTTCTGGTTAAAACCTTTCCACATGGGAACACTGGTGTCTCTTGCTGGTTTGGACGTCTCTGGTTCCTCTGAGTCTGGTCTTTCTCCTGCTAAAGACAGAGTGTTATTTAAATAGAGACCTGAATGAAACCTCCACATGATAAAACGGCCTTGCTACGAGGGTAAATCCTAATCAGATCCCTCAATAATCTGAGGCCAGTTTTAAATCTTGTGTGATTTTAAAACAAATTTGTTAGAGCTTCCTGGTAATTACTGATATGTTTACATTACTTATTTTTTCATTCTGTTTTACAAGTCAGAAACACAAAAACTAAACATTCTAGACACTGAAGACATCGCTGGATTCCATCGAGCAGGTGTTCTAAATATATATAACTTTCATAGCTGTATGATACAGAATCGACCTACACACTTCTTAAACCTAAAATAAGTAAATGAAGTAATTTTGTGTGGAAGTCCAAAACTAGTTTTTACGTCGAAGCACAAAGCACATCAGTAACATCTCCCCGTTTGTGAAAGGTTCGACACATGCTGTTAAATGGACCAATTTATTTGATGTTCACAATTTTAACATTTTGACTATCGCTGATTTTCTATTTGGTAAGAGTAAAAAAAGGTGAAATATTGGGAGATGTTCCTAAAACTATAATAGCATTTTACAAATATATAAAAGGCTTGTTCATTCACATGTCATGAATATCACTTGCATATGTTCTAAAACTGATAGCAACTACACTGAACAAAAATATAAACGCAACATGTAAAGTGTTGGTCCCATGTTTCATGAGCTGAAAAAAGATTGCAGAATTTTTGTGCACAACGTTGTTTACGTGCCCTGTTAGTGAACATTTCCCTTTGCCAAAATAATCCATCCACCTGACAGGTGTGGCATATCAAGAACTGATTAAACAGCATTATCATTACACAGTGCACCTTTGTGCTGGGACAATAAAAGCCACCTAAAATGTGCAGTTTTGTCACACAAACAATGCCACAGATGTCTCAGAGGGAGCGAACTGCATGCTGACTGCAGGAATGTCCACTGGAGCTGTGCCAGGGAATTAATGTACAGTACCAGTCAAAAGTTTGGACTCACCTACTCATTCAAGGGTTTTCTTAATTTTTACTATTTTACCTGTGAATAATAGTGAAGACATCAAAATTATTAAAACACATGGAATACTATAGTAACCAAAAGAAGTGTTAAACAAATCTAAATATTTTGATTCTTCACAGTAGCCACCCTTGCTGTGATGACAGCTTGCACACTCTTGGCATTCCTCAACCAGCTTCACCTGGAATCTTTTCCAACAGTCTTGAAGGAGTTCCCACATATGCTGAGCATTTGTGGCTGCTTTTCTTCACTCTGCGGTCCAACTCCATCCCAAACCATCTCAATTTGGTTGAGGTCGGGGGATTGTGGAGGCCAGGTCATCTAATGCAGCACTCTCCTTGGTCAAATAGCCCTTACACTACCTGGAGTGTGTTTGGGTCATTGTCCTGTTGAAAAACAAATGATAGTCCCACTAAGCCCAAACCAGATGGGATTGCGTATCGCTGCAGAATACTGTGGTAACCAACCTGGTTAAGTGTGCCTTGAATTCTAAATAAAATCACTGACAGTGTCACCAGCAAAGCACCCACACACCATCAAATCTCCTCCTCCATGCTTCACGGGAAACCACACATGCAGAGATCTTCCGTTCACCTACTCTGCGTCTCACAAAGAATGCACTTGGAACCAAAAATCTCAAATTTGGACTCATCGAGACAGATTTCCACAAGTCAATCTCCATTGATCGTGTTGCTTGGCTAAGCAAGTCTCTTCTTATTATTGGTGTCCTTTAGTAGTGGTTTCTTTCAGCAATTCGACCATGAAGGCCTGATTCACACAGCTCTCTGAACAGTTGATGTTGAGATGTGTCTCTTAATTGAACTCTGTGAAGCATTATTTGGGCTGCAATTTCTGACTGGTAACTCTAATGAACTTATCCTCTGCAGTAGAAGTAACTCTGGGTCTCCATTCCTGTGGTTTAATGAAGAATTTATTAGACTTGATGTTTGATGATTGAACAATTAAAGTTCTGACTTTGTGACTGACCTTTGTCTAAAGACAGTTTGTTTTCTTTGCTTTTGAGCTGTTCTTGCCATAATATGGACTTGGTCTATTACCAATAGGGCTATCTTCTGTATACACCCCTAACTCGTCACAACACAACTGATTGGCTCCAAGCATTAAGAAGGAAATAAAATCCAAAATTAACTTAACAAGGCACAGATGTTAATGAAATGCATTCCAGGTGATTACCACATGAAGCTGGTTGAGAGAATGCTATAGTTTGCAAGCTGTCATCAAGGAAAGGTGGTACATTGAAGAATCTCAAATATAAAGATTATTTTGATTTGTTAACAATTTTTGGTTACTACATTGATGTGTTATTTCATAGTTAATGTCTTCACTATTATTCTACACAGTAGAACATAGTAAAATAAAGCAAAACCCTGGAATGAGTAGGTGTACCCAACACTTTTGACTGGTACTGTAAATTCCTCTACCATAAGCTGCCTCCAACGTCGTTTTAGAGAATTTGGCAGTATGTCCAACCGACCTCACAAACGCAGACCACGAATAACCAAAACTTCCACAGCCACCCGGACACTGGATAAACTGAATAGAACGTCTCTCTGTAATAAAGCCCTTTTGTGGGGAAAAACTCCTTCGAATTGCCTGGCTCCCAGTGGGTGCGCCTATGCCCTCCCAGTCATGTCAATGTCCATAGATCAGGGCCTAATTCATTAGTGATTTCTAGTGAATCATTGTGATTCCTTATATGAACTGTCATCGTTTGAATGTTGTTTATATTTGTTAGTCATTTTGGTCTATATGATACTATATATAAGCCATATTATAAGTATGAAAAGGCTTGTTCATTCACATGTCATGATTCACTATGACATCATATTTGTAAATGTTTCACCTCTTCCACACTTACTTCACAGACTCAAAACCCTTACAACGCTTGTCTTTCATAATTTGG
>NW_019947867.1:14138-19316 GCF_002910315.2 Salvelinus sp. IW2-2015
TTTGTGAGCCAATAGTACAGATTTTCTCCTGTGTGTATTCTCTCATGTTCGTTTCAGGTCACTTAATGGTTAAACCTTTCCACACTGGGAGCAATGTACAGCTTTTCTCCTGTGTGTATTCTCTCATGTTGTTTCAGGTACTCTTTCTGGTTAAAACCTTTCCACACTGGGAGCAGTGTAAGGCTTTTCTCCTGTGTGTATTTCTCATGTTTTTCAGGTTAGCTTTCTGGTTAAAACGCTTTCCACACTGGGAGCAGCGTAAGGCTTCTCCCCTGTGTGTATTGCTCATGTGTTTTCAGGTTATTTAAGTGGTAAAATCTTTCCACACTGGGAGCAATGGTAAGGCTTTCCCTGTGTGTAATCTCTCATGTGTTTTCAGGTTAGTAAGTGGGTAAAACTCCTTCCACACTGGAGCAGCGGTACAGCTTTTCTCCTGTGTGTATTCTCCATGTGTTTTCAGATTACACAAGTGGGTAAAACTCTAAAGCCCACCTGAACCAACATGAGAGAATACACACAGGAGAGAAGTCTTACCACTGCTCCAAGTTTGGAACRGGTTTTAACCAGKTAAGGGACCTGAAACGACAYGAGAGAATACATACAGGGGAGAAGCCTCACCACTGTTCCCAGTGTGRAAAGAGTTTTACAATGTTGGGGAGCCTGAAAATACATGAGAGAATGCATACAGGGGAAAAGCCRTACCACTGCTCCCAGTGTGGAAAGRGTTTTACWACATTAGGGACCYTGAAAATACAYGAGAGAATGCATACAGGAGAAAAGCCRTACCACTGCTCCCATTGTGGAAAGAGTTTTACCCACTTAAGTAACCTRAAAACACACGAGAGAATACACACAGGGGAGAAGCCTTACCACTGCTCCCAGTGTGGAAAGAGTTTTACCCACTTGTGTAACCTGAAAACGCATGAGCGAATACATACAGGGGAGAAGCCTTACCACTGCTCCCAGTGTGAAAAGAGTTTTACAGAGTTAGGTAACATGAGAAGACATGAGATAAAACACAGAGGAGATAAAGATGTAGGCTGCTGAACATTAAGACATAGGACAAATATAGGCCTCTGAACAGTGAGAAATGGTACAGGTGCAGGTCCAATACATGGTGGGTCAGTATAGGCCTCTGAACAGTGAGAAATAGTACAGGTGCAGGTCCAATACATGGTGGGTCAGTAGTCCTCAGAGACTCTGAATGTAGCTTGACTTTCCAGTGTTTTCCCTACTGCATGTATTAAAGTGGATTGTGTTTGTGGATTTGTTTGCTGACTTCACAAAATGAATTTCCATGTAAATGGACAAAGTATATCATATTTTGTATATCGTACTTTGATCTCAATTTGAGAGACAAAAATATCCAGTTAGAGCAGGGTTTCCCAACTCAGTCCTTGGGGGAAGGTCAGCTTTACTATTGAACATAGAATGGAGATTCCATCAATGTAATTGTCTGCATCATGGGTAAATGCACATATATACTGTTATCTCAGAATGATGTTGGGGATAATTAAGTAGTGGTACTATAATGTAAACTCCAACAGAAATTAATTTACATGTATAACTTCAAGTTAAACAATAATTTTCACTCATGACAACTGGTTTCAATTACATTTTCATCAAACTAACAAGCAAATACTTTCTGAATTTATTGTTACAAATCAACTTGCAAGGTTTCTAGCCAACTAGCCTGCTAACATTAGCCTTACCAGCCTATGTATAATGTACACYACCRTTCAAAACTTTTAGAACACCTCAGTTTTTCCAGTTTGTATTGAAATTCATACAGTTGAATGTCTTAATGTACTCTGAAATTAAAGCATCGAAACAAATAAACAATTGGAGACAAAAAAAAAAAAATGGTGGAGTTGTTTTATTTATCAAAATGTAATCAAACATTTTTTGACTCATCAAAGTAGCCACCTTTTTGCAGACATAACAGCCGAACAAACTCGTGGCATTCTTTCTACAATGGAAATCGAATTATTGTTTGGAATGTTCTTCCCAACACTGTTACAGAAATTCCCACGTGTTACATGGGTTTCTTTGCTTTCAACCTTCTGCTCAGTTCATCCCAAACCTGCACCATGGGGGTTTAAGGATGGAGACTGTGCTGGCCATTCCATGATTTGAAGACTTTTCTTCTAAGGTAGTTCTGACATAGCCTGGAGGTATGTTTTGGGCCATTATCTTGCTGTAGGATGAACCCCATAGCCTGGAGGTATGTTTTGGGCCATTATCTTGCTGTAGGATGAACCCCATAGCCAGGTGGTATGTTTTGGGCCATTATCTTGCTGTAGGATGAACCCCATAGCCTGGAGTTATGTCCCGGGTCATTATCTTGCTGTAGTATATATATATACACAGTTGAAGTTGTAAGTTTACATACACTTAGGTTGGAGTCATTAAAACTTGTTTTTCAACCACTCTCAACCCTTCCCACAAATGTCTTTTGGACCAAAGGCCAGCACGCGTGGTAACAGGCGGCAGCAGCAGCAGGAGAAGAGCAGCCGAACCTAATCTCAGGACTCCTGGACATGGGAGGAACTATTTAGAACGGCAAGGGACCATGGGCCACAGCCGGGTGAATATCGCCGCTCACCAAAGGCAGAGCTGGAGGCAGCAAAAGCCGAGAGGCGGCATTACGAGGCGCTCGGCAGCAACGGCTGGAAGACGAGAGGCAGAACCCAAAAATGTCCCCTTGGGGGGGGGGATACCACGGGAGTGGTGGCATTTCAGTCAGGAGACCTGCGCCCAACTTTCCGTGTCTTACCATAAGAGCCGAGGATGGAATCAGAGCAGTCGGCGAAGTTGAGGTGTGAGTCTGAGAAATGCTTGAGGATGTTGATTGGGACAGGAATTGGAAGAGAGTGATCATGGAGGGGAGATTATGAGACATTCGGCAGGAGTTGTTGATAAAATTGGAGGAGAGTGAAGAGAGATGAGCTGTTGGTTTGGCGTAGGGTATGACAGTATTACGCCCTGAGGAGCGTGTTAGCTGTCTATGCAACATGTGGTCCATGTTCCTAGTACCATCCTGGAAACATGTTGTTAAAGTTCCGGAACATTGATTGATGCCGGCTACACACACCAGTCTCCAGAGTACCTCACAACCCGGGGTGTTTTGTTCCTGCTCCCCTGCCACTCGCCCAGAAGTGCGTGTTCCAGTCCGGTAGCACCAAGTTCCGGCACCAGAAGGCTCCTGTGCGCCTCCCTACAAACCTGCACGTCCTGTGCCAGCTCAGCGCACCAGCTCCCTGTGGATAGCCCACGTACCAGCTTCCTGTGGCAGCCCCTCGCACCACCCAGTACCACCAGTGCAAACACCACGTACCAGGCTTCTGTGCCGTCTCCCAAGAGTCAGTATGTCCCTGTCTCTCGCTGACCGCAGCTCGCCAGAGGTGCGTGTCCCCCAGCCCCGGTCACCAGTTCGGCACCACTGCACCAGGCCTATGTGCGCTCTCAGCAAGGCCAGAGCTGCCCGTCGTCCAGCGCCCGTCCTGAAGCTGCCCGTCTGTCCAGCGGCCGCCTGAGCTGCCCGTCCGTCCAGTCGACCGCCTGAGATGCCCGCTGTCCCAGCGCCCCTGGCGGCCGGTTCTGTCCAGCGCCATCTGAGCCAGCCCGCCAGTCAGAGCCTGCCAGAGCCGCCCGCCAGTCAGGAATCGCCAGAGAACGCCCGCCAGTCAGGAAGCCGCCAGAAGCCGCGCGCCAGTCAGAGAGCCGCAGTAAGGGCGCCCCCAGTCAGCGAGGCGCCCGTCCAGTTCCGGAGCTGTCTCAGTCGCGGAGCTGCCCTTCAGTTCAGAGCTACCCTCAGTCCTGAGCTACCTTCAGGGGTCTTGAGCTACCGCCTCACGTCCTTGAGCTACCCTGCCGTCAATCGTTGTCCCTGATTGGAAACCATATTTAGGTAGCCTGTTTTCGTGTTTGGGTTTTGGTGGGTGTTTGTCTTCAGTCTTGTTGTCTGCACCAGACTCAGAGACTGTTTCGGTTCACGCGTTTCGTTGGTTTTCGTAATTTTTGTAGTGTTTCAGTTTTTGATATTCATTAATTAAGATGAACACTAATCACGCTGCGCTTTGGCCTCTCCCTTACTCTCACCGCCACGAAAGCCGTTACAAAGTAATTTTTCCAACAATTGTTTTACAGAACAGATTATTTCACTTATCATTCACTGCATCACAATTCCAGTGGGTCAGAAAGTTTTCCAAACACTAAGTTGACTGTGCCTTTAAACAGCTGGGAAACTCCAGAAAATGATGTCATGGACTTTAGCAGCTTCTGATAAATTCTGTCAATTATAGCCTACAGTCAATTGGAGGTGTGGATGTATTTAAAGGCCTACCTTCAACTCTGTGCCTCTTTGCTTGACATCATGGGAAAGATATTAAAAGGAAAAACAATTGTAGACCTCCACAAGTCTGGTTCATCCTTTGCGAGCAATTTCCCAAATGACTGAAGGTAACCACCGTTCATCTGTACTAAACAATAGTACGCAATGTATAGAACCACCAATGGACCACGCAGCCGTCATACTGCTCACCGAACGGAGACGCTTCTGTTCTCCTAAGATGACGTACTTTGGTGGCGAAGAGTGCAAATCAATATCCAGAACAACAGCAACAGGACTTGTGAAGATGCTGGAGGAAACGGGTACGAAAGTATCTATATCCACAGTAAAAGAGTCCTAATCAGTCGACGTAACCTGAAAGGCCGCTCAGCAGAGGAAGAAGCCACTGCCCAAAACCGCTCATAAAAAAGCCAGTACTACGGTTTGCAACTGCTCATTGGGACAATATCGTACTTTTTGGAGAAAGTTCCCTCTGGTCGATGAAACAAAATAGAAATGTTTGGCCATCAATGAACCACGTGCATGTTTGGAGACAAAAAGGGGGAGGCCTGCCAAGCCTGAAGAACACAATCCCAACCGTGAACCCACGGGGTGGCAGCGAGTCAATGTTGTGGTGGTGCTTCTTCATGCAAGGAGGGACTGGTGTAACTTCAGGGTGGTATGCCAGCAAGCATACCACCCATGCATACACTGCTTGGCTTGCTTCTGCGCTAAGCAGGGTTGGTCCTGGTCAGTCCCTGGAATGGGAGACCAGATGCTGCTGAAGTGGTTTGGAGGCCCAGTAGGGGCAACTCTTTTCCTCTGGTCTAAACAAAGACCAAATGCCC
>NW_019947867.1:19513-20715 GCF_002910315.2 Salvelinus sp. IW2-2015
CCCTACCGCACCTCCTTGCCTGTCCAAATAAAATATAGAAATATCAACAGTTCATTTGAGCGAGACACGCGCCTACAGAAAGACGCAGCAGTCTTTCTGTCTCAGTCTGTGTAGACCATGTACAGTTGTAGTCGGAAGTTTACATACACTTATGTTGGAGTCATTAAAACACGTTTTTCAAGCACTCCACAAATKTCTTGTTAACAAACTATAGTTTTGGCAAGTCGGTTCGGACATCTACTTTGTGCATGACAAGCAATTTTTCCAACAATTGTTTACAGACAGATTATTTCACTTATAATCCACTATCACAATTCCAGTGGGTCAGAAGTTTACATACACTAAGTTGACTGTGCCTTTAAACTGCTTGGAAAATTCCAGAAAATTATGTCATGGCTTTAGAAGCTTCTGATAGGCTAATTGACATAATTTGAGTCAATTGGAGGTGTACCTGTGGATGTATTTCAATGCCTACCTTCAAACTCTGTGCCTCTTTGCTTGACATCATGGSAAAATCAAACTTATTTTGGGAAGCTTGTGGAAGGCTACCCGAAACGTTTGACCCAAGTTAAACAAGGCAATGCTACCAAATGCTAATTGAGTGTATGTAAACTTCTGACACACTGGGAATGTGATTAAAGAAATAAAAGCTGAAATAAGTCACTCTCTACTATTATTCTGACATTTCACATTCTTAAAATAAAATATAGATCCTAACTGACCCAAGACAGGGGATTTTTACTAGGATTAAATGTCAGGAATTGTGAAAAACTGAGTTTAAATGTATTTGGCTAAGGTGTATGTCAACTTCCGACTTCAACTGTATCTGATGCTGTCTGGACCAGAAGAGTATGGTATGTCATACTTTTTCTGTCCAGACAGCATCAGATACATTAACTTCATATAGAAGGGTGCTGTTTCGCTCGCTCAGATGCTTTCTCTGGTGACAAACACTACATGACCCAAAGTATGTGGACACCTGCTCGTTGAACATCTCATTCCAAAATCATGGGTATTAATATGGAGATATAACAGTCTCCATTGTTCTGGGAAGGCTTTCCATTAGATGTTGGAACATTGCTGCGGAGACTTGCTTCCATTCAGCCACAAGAGCATCAGTGAGGTCGGGTGCTGATGTTGGCCGATTAGGCCTGGCTCGCAGTCGGCGTTCCAATTCATCCCAAAGGTGTTCGATGGGGTTG
>NW_019947868.1:0-5568 GCF_002910315.2 Salvelinus sp. IW2-2015
CACTCCTCAGTAAAAGGCACATGACAGCCCACTTGGAGTTTGCCAAAAGACACCTAAAGACTCTCAGACCATGAGAAACAAAATTCTCTGGTCTGATGAAATCAAGATTGAACTCTTTGGCCTGACTGCCAAGCGTCACATCTGGAGGAAACCTGGCACCATCCCTACGGTGAAGCATGGTGGTGGCAGCATCATGCTGTGGGGATGTTTTTCAKCAGCAGGGACTGGGAGACTAGTCAGGATCGAGGCAAAGATGAACGGAGCAAAGTACAGAGAGATCCTTGATGAAAACCTGCTCCAGAGCATTCAGGACCTCAGACTGGGGCGACGGTTCACTTTCCAATAGGACAACGACCCTAAGCACACAGCCAAGACAACGCAGGAGTGGCTTCGGGACAAGTCTCTGAATGAGAGGCCAGAGGCCGAGCTTGAACCCGATCGAACATCTTTGGAGAGACCTGAAATAGCTCAGCTCTACACTTCCCATCCAACCTGACAGAGCTTGAGAGGATTTGCAGAGAAGAATGGGAGAAACTCCCCAAATACAGGTGTGCCAAGATTGTAGCGTCATACACAAGAAGACTCGACGCTGTAATCACTGCCAAAGGTGCTTCAACAATCAATCAATCAAATGTATTTATAAAGCCCTTTTTACGTCAGCCGATATCTATAGTTGTCACAAAGTGCTGGACAGAAACCCAGCCTAAAACCCCAAACAGCAAGCAATGCAGGTGTAGAAGCACGGTGGTTAGGAAAAACTCCCTAGAAAGGCCAACACCTAGGAAGAAACCTAGAGAGGAACCAGGCTATGAGGGGTGGCCGGTCCTCTTTTGGCTGTGCCGGGTTGAGAGTAAAGGGTCTGAAGACTTATGTAAATGTAATATTTCAGTTTTTTTTTAAATATATAAATTAGCATAAATAAAATAAAAACCGTTTTTGCTTTGTCATTTTGGGGTATTGTGTATATTTTATGTATTTATTTTATTTTAACCTTTATTTAACCAGGTAGGCCAGTTGAAAACAAGATAAAGCATAGCAGTGCTTTATAACAAACATATAGTCAATAACACAATAGAAACATAGAAAGATCTATATACAGTGTAAATGTAGAAGAGTAGGGAGGTAAAGGCAATAAATAGGCCATAGAGGTGAAAATAATTACAATTTAACATTAATACTGGAGTGATAGATGTGCAGATGACGGTGTGCAAGTAGAGATACTGGGGTGCAAAAGAGCAAGAGGGTAAGTAACAATATGGGGATGAGGTAGTTGGATGGGCATATTTACAGATGGGCTGTGTACAGGTATGCTGCTCTGACAGCTGATGATTAAAGTTAGAGAGGGAGATATAAGACTCCAGCTTCAGAGATTTTTGCAATTCGTTCCAGTCATTGGCAGCAGAGAACTGGAAGGAAAGGTGGCCAAAGGAAGTGTTGGCTTTGAGGATGACCAGGGAAATATACCTGCTGGAGCGCGTGCTACGGGTGGGTGTTGCTATGGTGACCAGTGAGCTGAGATAAGGCGGGGCTTTACCTAGCAAAGACTTATAGATGACCTGGAGCCAGTGGCTTTGGTGACGGATATGTAGTGAGKGCCARCCAAYGAGAGCATASAGGTCGCAGTGGTGGGTAGTATATGGGGCTTTGGTGACAAAATGGATGGCACTGTGATAGACTACATCCAATTTACTGAGTAGAGTGTTGGGGGCTATTTTGTAAATGACATCGCTGAAGTCAAGAATCGGTAGGATAGTCAGTTTTACGAGGGTATGTTTGGCGGCATGAGTGAAGGATGCTTTGTTGCGAAATAGGAAGCCGATTCTAGATTTAATTTTGGATTGGAGATGCTTAATGTGAGTCTGGAAGGAGAGTTTACAGTCTAACCAGACACTTAGGTATTTGTAGTTGTCCATTGGTTGAAGAGCATGCACTTAGTTTTACTAGCGTTTAAAAGCAGTTGGAGGCCACGGAAGGAGTGTTGTATGGCGTTGAAGCTCGTTTTCAGGTTTGTTAACACAGTGTATAAAGAAGGGCCAGAAGTATACAGAAGGGTGTCGTCTGCGTAGAGGTGGATCAGAGAATCAACAGCAGCAAGAGCGACATCATTGATGTATACAGAGAAAAGAGTCGCCCCGAGAATTGAACCCTGTGGCACCCCCATAGAGACTGCCAGAGGTCCGGACAACAGGCCCTCCGATTTGACACACTGAACTCTGTCTGAGAAGTAGTTGGTGAACCAGGCGAGGCAGTCATTTGAGAAGCCGAGGCTGTTGTGTCTGCCGATAAGAATGCTGTGATTGTTATAGAACGCGGTGATTGGTATAGATTGTTTTCCTCATCATAACAAAAGGAAAAAGTCAAGGTTCCAAATTCACTGTATGAAAAATAAAATGCTAATGTATCTTTATTAGATAAGTATTCAACCCCCTAAGTCAATACATGTTAGAATCACCTTTGACAGCGACAGTAAGTCTCTAAGAGCTTTCCACACCTGGATTGATACTCATTTGCCCATTATTCTTTTCTAAATTCTAAAAGCTCTGTCAAATTGGTTGTTGATCATTGCTAGACAACCATTTTCAAGTCTTGCCATAGAATTTCAAGCAGATTTAAGTCAAAACTGTAACTCTGCCACACAGGAACATTCACTGTCTTCTTGGTAAGCAACTCCAGTGTAGATTTGGCCTTGTGTTTTAGGTTATTGTCCTGCTGAAAGATAAATTCATCTCCCGGTGTCTGGTGGGAAGCCGACTGAACCAGGTTTTCCTCTAGGATGTTGCCTGTACTTATCTCTATTCTGTTTCTTTTTTATCCTGAAAAACTCCCCAGTCCTTAACGATTATAGCCATACCCATAACATGATGCAGCCACCACCATGCTTGAAAATATGGAGAGTGGTACTCAGTAATGTGTTGTATTGGATTTGCCCCAAATAAAATATTTTTTTCATTCAGGAAAAACAGTTAATGCCTTGCCACATTTTTGACTTATTTCAGGGTTTTTTCAGCTTTTCATTTGTAGTTATAAAATGTATTTCAAGTGCATTTAGACAATGTCTAAAAATCCTTCCCATAATGCCCCTCTCTTCTCTCTATTTCCTGTATCCCTCCATCAGGCCTCCGGGCTGCAGCGTCGTATTTTGGAGCTGGAGGACGCGGCGCGTCAGATGAGGGAAGTGCTAGCGGAGAGAGAGGCGGGGCTTCAACAGAGTCTCCTCCTCCACTGCGAAGAGACCTCAAAATTAGTGGTGGCGCTAGAGGAGCAGTCTACTCAGGTATTGATACGTATTACTAAGACGGTGAGTTAGCATTTCCCATAGGAATACATGTCACACTTAGCCATCATGCTAACTATAGCGGCGTGCAGTTGTATACTAGATAGCTACGATACACAGATGAAGAGCAACAGCATTAGCCATTAGCCATTAGCATTGGCCAAGTATCTGCACATGTCAGAGGGGTTTCCCCCACTCTAAACACGTCATATTCCTCACAACGATGGTATCCATGAACTATCCATCATTGGGTTTACTGAAAGCAAGTGTCTGTTTTGTTACGTTCAATGAAATATGACTTACCCTATCGACACGTTTGGCTAGTTCTCTGGTCTATACTAGTTCTCTGGTCTCGCCCATCAACCCACAGCAACTGGTCTCTAACAACCACAATGCAACACTTTGTTGTGTGACCTCCAATGCTAACCACAGAGCCCTTGTGGTTCCCAACCCTTCCCCAGGTAAGGGAGCTCACCCTGCGTGTTAGCCTGGCAGATGGCCGTGTTCAAGGGCTGGAGGAGCAGCTAGGACACGGGGAAGCCCAACGCAGGGAGCTGGAGCACAGGCTGGTCGGGCTGACCTCTGCCCTGAGACGAACCCTCGGGATAGGCCGCAACGGACGCTCACAGACCCCTGGGTCCAGAGGACGCAGCCTCTCCCCCTGGAGAAGTCGCTCACCTGTGAAGGGTATGATGGTCACTCACTAATGACGTAGAACGGACCGCCACTCTTCGTAATGACTGCTAATGACATTGATTCTGGTGTTAAGCTAACATAACATAAAATAATAATGTAAAAAAATAAATAAATCAGTGTCTCAGTGAGTTGGTGTTAATCTCTAAATGTAACAGGTGAAACCAGCACATCCCCGAGAGGTCCTGTGTCCTTCCCATCCTGTAGTGATGAGGGGGAGCTGGATGTGGACGCGGTACAGAACGCTCTCAGGGACTTCCACCAGGAACTCAAAGACACAAAGAGACACAGGGTACTGTGWCATATGTAGCTGTAACGTCACTCCTTTTAAAGCAGGAACTAGCACAGAAGATGTCCTCAGTACTGATAGAGTATTGTCCAGTCCTTCCAGGATTCCACGATCGCAATTGTTTTGTATTTATAGCTAAATCAACAATCCCTGCATATTATGCGAGGATTGCAAATTTGACCAATCGTTTCCTGCATAAAACWGTGAAATCATCGCAATATTATCGCATTAAATCATTCCATAGGCTGCTTTTGAATCTACGTCGTGATCACGTTGTTAATGAGCGACTAAAGGGTCGGTTCCTCTCCCCTTGCAGGATGAAGCTAAGGCCCAAGTGACCAGTCTAACCCGGCAAGTGGCTGAGCTACAGACCAGCCAGGACAAGTCAGGCACTAGGCTGCAACAGTTGACCAAAGCCCTGAAGGGCCTGGAGGAGGGTGAGAGAGCAAGGCCTGATACGGTACACATTTTGAGGACCGAATGGTACTGTGTTTCAGGTCAAGTTGAGGTTTATTTCCATCCACATAGCAGTCAATACAAACTGAAATCCGTGAGCAAACCAATGGCATATGGGACTATCTAAATAGATGCTCAGAAATTGTAAAAGAAAAAGGAGGCTTTATTTGTATTGTGTAGTGGGTCGTCTCTGTGTGTTTACCAGGGAAGGGAGAGGCTGTACAGGGCTCAGATCTCTCTGTCTGTGTGTTTACCAGGGAAGAGAGAGGTGTTGGAGCAGCTATACGGGGCTCAGACCTCCCTCTCTCTGCAGGAGGAAGTGACACGGCGAGGGGACAGGGACAGGAAAAGCCTGGCAGAGGAAGGAGTTAAACTCAAGACCAGTCTGCAGACCGCTGAAGCTAATAGTAGGACACTGCAGGTACCGTTAAGATAACCGGGCTGAGAGAGAGATCCAACCCAACGCTGTTTAATATTCTATGTTCCTTTCCTTTGATATTTATTGACTGAGCACGGATGGGGGTCTGGGGACACAACGTGACAAATGTTACGTTTCATTGATTGGTTAATTGATTGATTGACTGACTTTGTGATTTTATTGAATGGCTGACTGACTGACGGACTGACTGACCATTGACTGACTAAACTGACCGAGTGTTGACGGACGGACTGAGTGTTGACGGACTGACTGAGTGTTGACGGACTGACTGACTGACTGATTGGCTGGCTGGCTGACTGACTGTCTGACTGAGTGTTGACTGAGTGTTGACTGACTGACGGACTGACTGACGGACTGACTGACTGACTGATTGGCTGACTGACTGACTGACTGATTGGCTGACTGACTGACTGACTG
>NW_019947868.1:5597-6734 GCF_002910315.2 Salvelinus sp. IW2-2015
TCCCCTTTATGGACGGAGCGTTATAACATTTTACTGCAGTGGGCTAAATAAGGGTCACACAGAGTGTTTCGTGGTAGTCTTAAACAAATCTACTTCGTAGTCTTGGTCTGTCTCTTATACACATCTAGATGTGTATAAGAGACAGGAGTGTTGACTGAGTGTTGACTGACTGACGGACTGACTGACGGACTGACTGACTGACTGATTGGCTGACTGACTGACTGACTGACTGACTGATTGGCTGACTGACTGTCTGACTGACTGACTGATTGGCTGACTGACTGATTGGCTGTCTGACTGACTGACTGATTGGCTGACTGACTGACTGACTGACTGATTGGCTGACTGACTGTCTGACTGACTGACTGATTGGCTGACTGACTGATTGGCTGGCTGACTGACTGTCTGAGTTCCAGGAGAAGCTGGATCGTTCCCTGGCCGGGGAGGCTCGCTGTGAGGGGGAGCGTCGGAGGCTGAAGGAGGCCCTGGAGACAGCGGAAAGCCGGGCATCTCGCCTGGAGCTCGCCCAGAGGACCCTAGAGGGAGAGCTGCAGCGGGCACAGCGGAGGACAGCCGAGCTGGAAGGAGAGGTGGCAGCCCTGGGGGAGAGGTCATTGTTTTCCTGTATTTATCATCGGGTGTTTATATTATTGTTACGTGATAGTTATCACTATCAGGGAAGCCTTTTCCTGTCAGCCAAAACAAGAGGACCACGATGGAAATATTAAATCCTCTTAAACGTTAAGTCCGTTAAACGTTAGGGAACTTTGACCGGTTCTGAATCAGTTCCGACTGATATTTCTGTGTACGACACGCTCTGTGAATGGCGCAACATCAGTTGCTTTACACTCCCTAAAAGCGCTGGTTGTCCCCATTCATATACACTATTGCAAGCACAGCTGTGAGATTCACAGACACAGGAAATCGTTAATTTGCATAGGAAGCGACATGTCACACATTTCTGGCCTATCCAGACAATTTCCTGTGTCTGTGAGCATATGCAACGAGAGAGTCTAGCAAATGCAACAATAGTAGTTTCACTGTGATGTTCTCGGATGGATTTAGAGCTCTCAACATGAAAAAAAGTCAATTAAAAAAAATGTGTAGATTTGAAACAAGACCACTTTGTCTTGGTCA
>NW_019947868.1:8169-14304 GCF_002910315.2 Salvelinus sp. IW2-2015
ACCCACCCACCCATCCCTCCGTCACTCTATCCAGGAGGGCCAGCTGAGAGAGCAGCTCCAGGGGTTGTCCACCTCTCTCAGTGACAGTAGTGCCACTGTAGGAGCCGTGCAGGAGCAGACCTCCCAGCTACAAAAGGCTCTCACCGTCTCAGACCAGGACCGAAGGATCATGCAGGTAGGGACAGTATGAGTCCCAAATGGCACCCTACTATTCCCAGTGTTCAACTCTGACCCTACGAGGTCTGGAGCCTGTTTGTTTTCTGTTCTACCTGGTAATTCATTGCAGGTCTAAATCAGTCACTGATTACAGGGAAACAATGAAGAAAAACACACAGTGGAACTGGCTTTGAGGTCCAGAGTTGAGTTTCATGGTCCTATATMGTGCATTGACCAGGGCCAGGGTCCTGCACCCTATCCCCTATATAGTAGTGCACTAAATATTCACTGCCATTTGGAATGCAATGTCTGTCACCAAACCCCAACCCACCTGCAGGTATAGTCTGTGCACGGGTGAAGAGGTCCTCTTTTAAATGAGTGATTTGAACTCCAAATGAATATTCCTGGAAAGGGTTTTAAAAACCCTTCACATCATTGAAACTTAGTGTATACACATTATACATTACGTACATGTTTTTCCACCCCACCTAACACAGACGTTTCGAATTGAAACTTCATGAAAATAAAATGAAATAATCTTAAAAAACCCTCCATTACTGCTGTTTGATTTACAGTTCAGCTACAGTACGGAACCTTTTTTCAGATTCAAGTTTTTATTTTATTTACCTTTGCTGCCCTTAAGGACCTGAAGGATCATGGCTTTGTCCCAATTGATACTCTATATCCTATATAGCCCCGTTGGGCTCTGGTCAAAAGTAGTGCACTGTGTAGGACATAATGGTGCCATTTGGGACTCGGGCCCCCAAAATGGCGCGATGAGCTCATTAATTTTCCCCGAGTTCCTCAGGAGAGCCTTAAAGACCTGGGTTGAGGGCTGCTGCTTCAAATATGCTGTGCAAACAAAAACACTACAACTCTCTGTATAAATCTATTTTATTTTGCTCAGGTCCTGTCAGCCAATAAAAAGCTACAAGCTGAAAAGTCTCTGCCTCTTTTTCTTTTTTTTATCAGGGTCGTTAGCAATATATTTCTCGCGCCAATTTAGCTCAAATCCTAGACGTCGGATTAAAAAGAGACTATAGCGTCCATAAAGTGACCATTGGACTTAAAAAAAATACAGTATTGACTAAGTTTGTCGTTTTTTATTAAATGTATAATTTATCACTCTCACATTCTAATTCCTGTCCGTTAAGAACCAATGATGAGCTACCATTTTGTAGCATTTCTGACAATGCTTTTTTAGCCGAAACTCAGAGTTCTAACAATAGGTTGGTTGCTCGGCAACGACCCAGCTGCTTGCACCATGCTGCCAGTCATAAGATGTGTACGGAACAAACCGAAGCCTCTGTATATAGCTAGCTATATGTTGTTATTCAAGTTGAGGTTAACCATTAAATGCAAACAGATATTTTTGATTAGCTAGGTAGCTAACTAGTTAATGTTACGTAGCTAACGTTAGCTTGCTTGTACAAAGTCCAGCAGCTAGCCTCTGTAGCTAGCTAACACCAGTCAGCTTAAAGTTAGCTAGCTAACTCACAGGCAAATAAATGTAGCTAGCCAATGAATGTGGTTTTGTTTTGAGCAGTTAGTTAGATAGCTAGCTAGCTAACGTAACGTTATACCAGTCAGATGAGCGCTAACTTTGGCTAGGTAGTTAACCAGCATGCGAGCAAAGCTGCCAGGCTATATTTTCTCAGATAGTTTTTTTTGCATAAAGCTGAAGTCATCATGTGTACACTGCTGATCTAGACTCTTGTGTGTAATCGGAGCACTAACAAATGAGCACAAATAAACTATATCACTATACTGATAGAGTGTCCATTTCTAAAAGTACGTATTTAGGTGTTTTTAGAGCTTCATTTTGTATTTTCCGTGCCCTGATACTGTACAACGAGCAATGAGGAAGTGAATCACGGCCGGGGTAAATTTCTCAAAAAACAAATCAACAACAAGCAATAATCTGGACCCTTCTATAACATTTACATTACAGATAGAGATTTACTTCAGAAATCGGAACATTTTTATTTTAAGGCCAAAACGAGGGTGGTTGGTCGGGGTGGAAGCGTGGGTGTATAATGCAAATGTCTAGCAACCCAAAAGTTGAATGTTCGAGTCTCATCATGGACAACTTAGCATTACCAACGTTTCAACTACTTACTACTTTTTAAATACTTAGCATGTTAGCTAACCCTTCCCCTAGCTCTAACCTTAAAACCATTTAACGTAACTCCTAAACATAAACCTTTAACCTCACTCCCAACCCTAACCCCTAGCCTAGCTAACGTTAGCCACCTAGCTGTTCTCCTCCCTCTGGACCATCTCTACGGGCTTGTTGATGTCCTCCTCTCACTGGACCATCTCTATGGGCTTGTTGATGTCCTCCTCCCTCTGGACCATCTCTATGGGCTTGTTGATGTCCTCCTCCCTCTGGACCATCTCTATGGGCTTGTTGATGTCCTCCTCCCTCTGGACCGGCCGGAGTCGGCATTTTGTTGATGTCCTCCTCCACTGGACCATTCTCTAGGGTCTGTTATCATTCCTCGGGTACTCTGGACCAATCTCTAATAGGGCTTTTTGATGCTCAACTCGCACTCCCACTGGGAACTCTCATGGCTTATTGAGTCTCGCCTTGGACTCTAATGGAATGCTACGTCGAATGTCCTTCCCTCTGGACCATCTCTATGGGCTATTTGGATGTCCCTCCTCCCTCTGACCATCTCTATGGCTTGTTGATGTCTCCTCCCTCTGGACCATCTCTATGGCTTGTTGATGTCTCCCCTCCCTTCAGGCATCTCTATGGGCTTTTGATGTCCTCCCTCTGGACCATCTCTATGGGCTTGTTATAGTCCTCCTCCCCTGGACATCTCTATGGGCTGTTGATGTCCTCTCCTCTGGACCATACTCTATGGCTTGTTGATGTCCTCCTCGCCGTCGGACGCATCTCTATGGCTTGTTGATGTCCCTCTCTGGAGCAGAACGCATCCTACTCTATGGGCTTGTTGATGTCTCCTCCACTGGACATCTCTATGGGCTTGTTTGAGATTCACCCTCAATCGACCTCTCCGTGGGGACCATCTCTATGGGCTTGTTGATGTCCTCCTCCCTCCTGACCATCTCTATGGGCTGTTGATGTCCTCCTCCCTCTGGACCAACTCTCTCTGGGCTTGTTTGATGTCCTCCTCCACTGGACCATCTCTATGGGCTGTTGATGTCCTCTCCCTCTGGACATCTCTATGCGGCTTGTTGATGTCCTCCCCTCCTCTGACCATCTCTATGGGCTTGTTGATGTCCTCCTCCCTCTGGACCATCTCTATGGGCTTGTTGATGTCCTCTCCTCCCTCTGGACCATCTCTATGGGGCTTGTGATTCCTCCTCCCTCTGGAACCATCTCTATGGGCTTGTTGTGCCTCCTCCCTCTGGACATATCTCTATGGGCTGTGTTGATGTCCTCATCCCTCTGGACCATCTATGGCTTTTGATGTCCTCCTCCCTCTGGACCATCTCTATGGCTTGTTGATTTCCTCCTCCCTCTGGACCATACTCTATGTGGCTTGTTTGATGTCCTCCCTCTGGACCATCTCTATGGGCTTGTGATGTCCTCCTCCTCTGGACATCTCTAGGGCTTGGTTGATGTCGCTCCTCCTCTGGACCATCTCTATGGGCTTGTTGATGTCTCCTCCCTCTGGACCACTCTATGGGCTTGTGTGATGTCTCCTCCCACTGGACCATCTCTATGGGCTGTGTTGATGTCCTCCCTCCCTCTGGCCATCTCTATGGGCTTGGTGATGACGATGTCCTCCTCCCTCTGGCGACTCTATAGGCTTTGTTAATTGTCCTCCTCCCTCTGGACCATCTCCTATGGGCTTGTTGATGTCCTCCTCCCCTGGACCCAATCTCTTATGGGTTGTTGATGTCCTCCTCCCTCTGGACCATCTCTATGGGCTTGTTGATGTTCCCTCCTCCCCTCTGGACCATCTCTATGGCTTGTTGATGTCCTCCTCCCTCTGGACCACTCTCTATGGGCTTGTTGGATGTCCCCTCCCTCTAGGACCAAGTCGTCTCTATGGGGCTTGTTGTGTCTCTCCCATAGCACAGTCTCTATAGCCGCTTGTTAATGTCCTCCTCCCAAATCATGAGCGACCATCTCTAGGTTGTTGTGCTCCCTTGATAATTGATCCCTCCTGCCCGCATAGCCATCTACTATGCTGTGTTGATGTCCTCCTCCCTCTGGGCTGCGACTCTCCTATCGGGGCTCGTGTTTCATGTCCTCCTCCCTCTGGACCAATCACTCTATGGCGCTTGTTGATGTTCCTCCTCCCTCTGGACCATCTCTATGGGCTTGTTGATGTCCTCCTCCCCTGCGACCATCCTCTATGGGCTTGTTGATGTCCCCCTCCCTCTGACGACCATCTCTATGGGCTTGTTGATGTCCTCCTCCTCTCGGACCATCTCTATGGCTTTGTGATGTCCTCCTCCCTCTGGGACCATCTTCTATGGGCTTGTTTGATGTCCTCCTCCCTCTGGACCATCTCTATGGGCTTGTTATGTCCTCCTCCCTCCTGGACCATCTCTATGGGCTTGTTGATGTCCCTCCTCTGGACCATCTCTATGGGGTCTTGTTGAGTCCTCCTCCCTCCTGGACCATCTCTATGGGCTTGGTTGATGTCCTCCTCCCTCTTGTGCCACCATTCTGGACTCTATTGGGCTTGGAGCTTCGTCCTCCTCCCTCTGGACCATCTCTATGGCTTGGTGATGTTCCTCCTCCCCTGGACCATGCTCTATGGGTGCTGTTGATGTCCTCCTCCCTCTGACCATCTTATGGGCTTGTTGATGTCCTTCCCCTCTGGACCATCTCTATGGGCTTGTTGATGTCCTCCTCCCTCTGGACCATCTCTATGGGCTTGTTGATGTCCTCCTCCTCCTGGACCATCTCTATGGGCTTGTTGATGTCCTCCTCCCTCTGGACCATCTCTATGGGCTTGTTGATGTCCTCCTCCCTCTGGACCATCTCTATGGCTTGTTGATGTCCTCCTCCCACTGGACCATCTCTATGGGCTTGTTGATGTCCTCCTCCCCTGGACCATCTCTATGGGCTTGTTGATGTCCTCCCCCTCTGGACCATCTCTATGGGCTTGTGATGTCCTCCTCCCTCTGGACCATCTCTATGGGCTTGTTGATGTCCTCCTCCCTCTGACCATCCATCTATGGCTTGTTGATGTCCTCCTCCCTGGACCATCTCTATGGCTTGTTGATGTCCTCTCCCCTGGACCATCTCTATGGGCTTGTTGATGTCTCCTCCCTCTGGACCATCTCTATGGGCTTGTTGATGTCCTCCTCCCTCTGGACCATCTTTTAGGGCTTGTTATGTCCTCCTCCCTCTGGACCATCTCTATGGGCCTTTTGATGTCCTCCTCCCCTGGACCATCTCTATGGGCTTGTTGATGTCCTCCTCCTCTGGACCATCTCTATGGCTTGTTGATGTCCTCCCTCTGGACCATCTCTATGGGCTTGTTGATGTCCTCCCTCCCTCTGGACCATCTCTATGGGCTTGTTGATGTCCTCCTCCCCTGGACCATCTCTATGGGCTTGTTAATGTCCTCCTCCCCTGACCATCTCTTTGGCTTGTGATGTCTCCCTCTGGACCATCTCTAGGGCTTGTTGATGTCCTCCTCCCTCTGGACCATCTCTATGGGCTTGTTGATGTCCTCCTCCCTCTGGACCATCTCTATGGGCTTGTTGATGTCCTCCTCCCTCTGGACCATCTCTATGGGCTTGTTGATGTCCTCCTCCCTCTGGACCATCTCTATGGCTTGTTGATGTCCTCCTCCCTCTGGACCATCTCTATGGGCTTGTTGATGTCCTCCTCCCTCTGACCACTCTATGGCTTGTGATGTCCTCCTCCCCTGGACCATCTCTATGGCTTTTGATGTCCTCCTCCCTCTGGACCATCTCTATGGGCTTGTTATGTCCTCCTCCCCTCTGGACCATCTCTATTGGCTTGTTATGTCCTCCTTCCCA
>NW_019947868.1:14329-19314 GCF_002910315.2 Salvelinus sp. IW2-2015
CCTCCTCCCTCTGGACCATCTCTATGGGCTTGTTGATGTCCTCCTCCCTCTGGACCATCTCTATGGGCTTGTTGATGTCCTCCTCCCTCTGGACCATCTCTATAGGCTTGTTGATGTCCTCCTCCCTCTGGACCATCTCTATGGGCTTGTTGATGTCCTCCTCCCTCTGGACCATCTCTATGGGCTTGTGGATGTCCTCCTCCCACTGGACCATCTCTATGGGCTTGTTGATCTCCTTCTCCCACTGAAAAAATCCAACTCCTCCCACTGTGTGATGTCAGAGCAGATCCCCGTTGCCCCGGGAAACATTTGGATGACTGCTTCCAAATCAGCTCTCTTCTGATGCACAAAGGGCTGTCCCCTTTGTGTGTTCCAAGTCGTTTCCACCGAGGTGGATGACTATGGTGTACTCACGGTCACACCTCGTCTTGACAAGAGAGAATATTCCAGAACCCTTCCATTGAGAACAGCTCATCCATATGTTGCCTTCCGTATCCTCTTAGCCAGTGTTACATTGTGTAATCCTCCTCTGTAGTCCTCTAGCCAGTTACATTGTTGTAAATCTCTCCTGTAGTCCTCTAGCCAGTTACATTGTGTAATCTCTCCTGTAGTCCTCTAGCCAGTTACATTGTGTAATCTCTCCTGTAGTCCTCTAGCCAGTTACATTGTGTAATCTCTCCTGTAGTCTCTAGCCAGTTACATTGTGTAATCTCTCCTGTAGTCCTCTAGCCAGTTACATTGTGTAATCTCTCCTGTAGCCCTCTAGCCAGTTACATTGTGTAATCTCTCCTGTAGTCCTCTAGCCAGTACATTGTGTAATCTCTCCTGTAGTCCTCTAGCCAGTTACATTGTGTAAATCTCTCCTGTAGTCCTCTACAGTACATGTGTAATCTCTCCTGTAGTCCTCTAGCCAGTTACATTGTGTAATCTCTCCTGTAGTCCTCTAGCCAGTTACATTGTGTAATCTCTCCTGTAGTCCTCTAGCCAGTTACATTGTGTAATCCTCCTGTAGTCCTCTAGCCAGTTACATTGTGTAATCTCTCCTGTAGTCCTCTAGCCAGTTACATTGTGTAATCTCTCCTGTAGTCCTCTAGCCAGTTACATTGTGTAATCTCTCCTGTAGTCCTCTAGCCAGTTACATTGTGTAATCTCTCCTGTAGTCCCCTAGCCAGTTACATTGTAATCTCTCCTGTAGTCCTCTAGCCAGTTACATTGTGTAATCTCTCCTGTAGTCCTCTGCCAGTTACATTGTGTAATCTCTCCTGTAGTCCTCTAGCCAGTTACATTGTGTAATCTCTCCTGTAGTCCCTCTAGCCAGTTACATTGTGTAATCTCTCCTGTAGTCCTCTAGCCAGTTACATTGTGAAATCTCTCCTGTAGTCCTCTAGCCAGTTACATTGGTGTAATCTCTCCTGTAGTCCTCTAGCCATTTTACATTGTGTAATCTCTCCTGTAGTCCTCTAGCCAGTTACATTGTGTATCTCTCTCCTGTAGTCCTCTAGCCAGTTACATTGTGTAATCTCTCCTGTAGTCCTCTAGCCAGTTACATTGTGTAATCTCTCCTGTAGTCCCTAGCCAGTTACATTGTGTAATCTCTCCTGTAGTCCTCTAGCCAGTTACATTGTGTAATCTCCCCTGTAGTCCCTCTAGCCAGTAACATTGTGTATCTCTCCTGTATCCCTGCCAGTTACATTGTGTAATCTCTCCTGTAGTCTCTAGCCAGTTACATTGTGTAATCTCCCCTGTAGTCCCTCGCCAGTTACATTGGTGTAATCTCTCCTGTAGTCCTCTAGCCAGTTACATTGTGTAATCTCTCCTGTAGTCCTCTAGCCAGTTACATTGTGTAATCTCCCCTGTAGTCCTCTAGCCAGGTACATTGTGTAATCTCTCCTGTGTCCTCTAGCCAGTTACATTGTGTAATCTCCCCTGTAGTCCTCTAGCCAGTTGACATTGTGTAATCTCTCCTGTACATTATCCCATTACGCTACCTTTTAAAATTAAATGAATGCTTTTATCCTTCCGAGACCATCAGGCTTGATGGAGCTGTTTTGTCTTGTAGTAATGWGGTACATGCCTGTATTTCCTTAAACCTTTATTTTAGCAATATATCATAATAAAAACATTGTTGGGTCAGTAAATGCCCAACATAACAACAKGTGGTGTTGTATTGGACATAGTAGCTCAGATATATAAAGCCTGTCTGCATTCCTGATCCTTGTAACTGTTAGTTTACCTTTGTAATATATTTAAATTAAGCTCAGAACCACTTGCTGTCACGCCCTGACCTTAGAGAGCCTTTTTATTCTCTATTTTGGTTAGGTCGCGTTTGTGATTAGGGTGGGTACTCTAGTTTCTGTATTTCTATGTTGGCCTGGTATGATTCCCAATCAGAGGCAGCTGTCTATCGTTGTCTCTGATTGAGGATCATATTTAGGCAGCTTTTTTTCCACCTGTTGTGTGTGGGATCTTGATTTTGTATTGTTGCTTTTTTAGCCCTACAAAGCTGTACGTTTCGTTTTGTTACTCTTTCGTGTTTGTGCCGGTTATCATTATAAATAAAAAAAAGATTAACCTACCCCACGCTGCATCTTGGTCTGACCATCCTTCCAACAACCAGCGTAACACTTCCATTTCAAACATTATCCTGTTTTATCAATTGCTGTGCTGATCAATGGACAGTTCATTACCTCTTGTCAAAATAATTGTGTAGCTTAGTTCGTTTTTTTGTATTTATTTTTTGAAATAAAGATGATGATGCAACAAAAATATATATTTTATATGTACATATATATATATATATATAATATATGCATAATTTGAAAAAGCAGGACACTGTAAGGACACTGTCCATTATCCCTCTGAAGAGTATGAATTGGGCTTAGGAGGTTTGAATCCTCAGTAACCTGCCTACACGTCGTTTGATGTACAATACCAACATGGCTGCTGTAGCCGGTCAAAGCTGTGTGCTGGAGAGCCTTAGTAGAGAATGGTATTTTATTAGGATCTCCCAGTAGCTGTTGCGAAAACAGCAGCTACTCTTCCTGGCGTTCCACACAAAACATGACTCAAAATACAGAACATTAATAGACAAGAACAGCTCAAGGACAGATCAACATCAATTCAAAAAATAACCCAACGTAGCTTACAAATCAATACACACGATCTATGTCAAATAGGGGAGAGATATTGTGYCGTGAGGTGTTTTTTAAACCAGGTAACGCTGTTCATATGAGCAATATGAGAAGTAGGGGGGGGTTTAGTGAGTTACATGCAATCATGGCTCTATATAATACTGTATGTTTCTCGACTTTGTTCTGGGTCTGGGGACTGTGAAAAGACCCCCGGTGGCATGTCTGGTGGGGTAACTGTGTGTGTCAGAGCTGTGTGTAAGTTGACTATGCAAACTATTTGGAATGTATTAATGTTTTGTTATAAAAATAAGAAGTGATGCAGTCAGTCTCTCCTCAACTCTGAGCCAAGAGAGACTGGGCATGCACAGTATTTATATCAGCCCTCTGAAGAGCATTACGTACCACACTATTCTGGGCCATTTGAAGCTTAACTAGGTGCTCATGTGAATGTCCTTTTCTTTTTCGGCTTCAAAACCAATGCCTATTCTTTCTTTAAAACTTAGTTTTTTTAGTTTTTAAAATATTATAGCATTTGATATTTTGGTATTTTATTAGGATCTCCCATTAGATATTGCAAAATCAGTAGCTACTCTTCCTGGGGTTCCACACAAAACATGAAACAAAATACAGAATAATATAACACAGAACATCATTAGATAAGAACAGCTCAAAGACAGAATACATGAAATATAGGTATTATAGGCAGAGGATATGAGTATATACTGTATATAGTGTATATAATTAAGCAGTAACGCCCAGGGTGGGGGTGGTATATGGCCAATATACCACGGCTACGGGCTGTTCTTAGGCACGACCCAAAGCTGTCATCAAGGCAAAGGGTGGCTACTTTGAAAAAATCTAAACTATATTTTGATTTGTTTACCGCTTTTTTTGGTTACTACATGATTCCATATGTGTTATTTCATAGTTTTGATGTCTTCACTATTATTCTACAATGTAGAAAATAGTAAAAAAATTAAAATAGAAAAACTCCTTGAATGATTAGGTGTGTCCAAACTTTTGACTGGTAGTGTATATCATGGAAAAGTGATTGGATTGAATTGAGACGTTCCCGTCCACAAATACTGAAACGTTCCACAAATTCCCTGGTTCTCAGGATTTCTGGGATTTTCAAGCAGTAAGCTACACTAGGAATCCTCACACCTGGATTTCTGGGAAGTCTCTGGAATGTAGATTTTAACTGTCTGGATATGCTGCATGAGGCCCTGTGTAATAGTGTGTGTGTGTGTGTGTGTGTGTGTGTGTGTGTGTGTGTGTGTGTGTGTGTGTCCCCACAGCCACTGTTTCGATCGCCGTAAACAGCCGTGGTGCTCTTAATTTCCAGATACTGCCGCGTTCATGTGCTCAGCTATCTACTACGTGATGCCGTCGGGTTGCGTATCATATGGTAACAAGCTGCGATAAAAGCTCCCTCATAGGAAACGACACACACAGACACACACTGTTAGACAGGGCTTTACGCAGCTTATCAACACGCTCCTATAGGAACACACACTGTTAGACAGGGCTTTACGCAGCTTATCAACACGCTCCTATAGGAACACCACACTGTTAGACAGGGCTTTACGCAGCTTATCAACACGCTCCTATAGGAACACACACTGTTAGACAGGGCTTTACGCAGCTTATCAACACGCTCCTATAGGAACACACTGTCAGACAGGGCTTTACGCAGCTTATCACACACGCTCCTATAGGAACACACAACACACACACACTGTTAGACAGGGCTTTACGCAGCTTATCAACACGCTCTCATAGGAACACACACTGTCAGACAGGGCTTTACGCAGCTTATCAACACGTGCTCCTATAGGACACACACACACCACA
>NW_019947869.1:0-11531 GCF_002910315.2 Salvelinus sp. IW2-2015
CAGGGTTTCTCTCCTGTAGAAGTGGCGGTAGACTTCTGTAGATTCATCCAGACCGGGATCCAGGTTCAAAAACAACTCTCCTACAGGGGGAATACACTGTTTAGTGATCTCTGTGTGTGTTATCAGGTGTGACAGACAGAGAGACGTAGAGGCTGTCAGTCTTGGTTTCTTTGTGGATCCAAATAAAGAAATGAAATGGGTGTTGGTTGCAAACACACACACACACACACACACACACCAACACACCACACACACACACACAACACACACACCACACGACACACCACACAACACACACACAAACACACACACACACACACACACACACACCACCTCGTGTCGACGGCCAGTTTGTCACAGATCTGTTTCTCGTAGGGTTGGTGAGGGTGTTCCCGAGCCTCCCTTGTAGAGTCCAGCCTCGCCTCAGAACCTTGGTTCTGGTACAGCAGCAGCTCACTGACTCATAGCTCCAGCATGTTCTGGAGACGTTAGGAGAGAGAGGTTATAACAGGTTATGTAAAGTGTCTATGCGTTCTGGTACAGCAGCAGCTCACTTATTCAAGTCACCTTGTCTGGAGACGTCTAGAAGAGAGAGGTTATAACAGGGTTATGTAGTATTATGTAGTGTCTATGGTTCTGGTTACAGCAGCAGCTCCACTTGTACTCATAGTCCAGCCATGGTCTTGGAGCGTTCTAGGGAGAGAAGGGGGGGGAGGTAAAATTGTAAACCCATGGTTATGGTGTATTTATGTTTAGTGTCTATGGTTCTGGTACAGCAGCAGCTCACTGTATTCATAGTCCACCTTGTTGGAGACGTCGTTAGGAGAGGAGAGGTTTATAACAGGTTATGTAGTTGTCTATGGTCTGGTACAGCAGCCAGCTCAACTTATTCATAGTCCAGATTGTCTTGGAGACCGTCTAGGAGAGGAGAGGCTTATAACAGGTTATTGTAGTTGTCTATGGTTTCTTGGTACAGGCAGCCAGCTCACTGACTCATAGTCCACCTTGTCTGGGACGTCTAGGAGAGAAGGTATATAACAGGTATGATGTCTATAGGTTCTGGTGACAGCAGCAGCTCACTTGTACTCCATAGTCCACTTGTCTGGAGACGTCTAGAAGGAGAGAGGTTATAACAGGGTTATGTAGTATTTATGTATGTCTATTGGTTCGGTACAGCAGGGCAGCTCACTGTATTTATAGTCCACCTTGTCTGGAGACGTCTAGAAGAGAGACGGTTTATATGGGTTATTGTAGTATATGTAGTGTCTATGGTTCTGGTACAGCAGGCAGCTCCACTGTACTCATAGTCCACCTTGTCTGGAGACGTCTAGGAGAAGAGAGGTTATAACATGGTTATTACGTATATTAGTGTCTATGGTTCTGGTTACAGCAGCAGCCACTGTACTCATAGTCCAGCATGTCTGGAGACGTCTAGAAGAGAGAGAGGTTATAACAGGGTTATGTAGTATTATGTAGTGTCCTATGGTTCTTGGTACAGCAGGCAGCTTCACTGTATCAGTATCCCAGTTGTCTTGCGACGTCTAGGAGAGAGAGGTTTTTATAACATGTTATGGAGTATTATGTAGTTGTCTATTTGGTTTCTGGTACAGCAAGCAGCTCACAGTGACTCATAGCTCCACCTTGTCTGGCGAGTCTAGGAGAGAGAGTTATAAACAGGAAGGTAATAACAGGGTTACGTAATGTTATGTAGCTGTCTATGTTCAGATAGAGCAGCAGCTATACTTAACTCATGGGGGGGTGAAAGTGAGAGAGATGGAGAAAGAGAGGGGAGAGAGGCGAGAGACAAGTATAAAATCCTTCAACATTCACAGGCTACAATATGTACATCTTCACATAGGGCACCAAAGTTCAGTAAGAAATAACATGCTGGGACAAAGCAGGAAGCAGGTTGGTCTTATCAGGAGGCCCAGTGAGCACGCATCTACTGTGGCCGTGACAGACACGCCACAGATTTTACATCACGCTTAAGGCACGGCTGACTTGACTACACCGTGTCTTAACCGTCACCTAACTTTACGTGTCGCACCGTCACCTAGGCTTTACCGTGTTCGCACCGTCACCTAGCTTTACCCGTGTCGCACCGTCACCTAGCTTTACGTGTTCGCACCGTCCCACCTAGCTTTACTGTGGGGCGCACCGTCACCAGCTTTACTGTGTTCGTACCGTCACCTAGCTTTACTGCTGTCGCACCGTCACCTAGCTTACGTGTGCTGCACCGTCACCTATCTTTAACTGTGCTGCACCGTTACCTAGCTTTTACTTTGCTGCACCGTTACCTAGCTTTACTGTGCCTGGCACCGTCACCTATCTTACTGTGTCGCACCGTCACTAGCTTTACTGTGTCGCACCGTTCACCTGCTTTACTGTGCTTCCACCGTCAACCTAGCTTTACCGTGTCGCACCGTCCACCTAGCTTTACCGTGCTGTACCGTCCCACCCTAGCTTACCGTGTCGTACCTTCACCTAGCTTTCCGTGTCGCCACCGTCACCTAGCTTTACCGTGTCGCACCGTCCACCTAGCTTTACCGTGTCGTTTACCGTCACCTAGCTTTAACCGTGTTCGCCACCGTCATCTAGCTTTAACTGGTGTTTTCGCCACCGGTCACCCTGCTTTTACTGTGCGCACCGTCACCTAGCTTTACTTTGTCGCACCGTCACCTAGCTTTACTTTGTTTCATACCGTCACCTAGCTTTACTGTGTCGTACCGTCACCTAGCTTACTGTTGCCGTACCGTCCCCTAGCTTTACTGTGCTGCACCGTCACCTAGCTTTACTTGTGCTGCACCGTCACCTAGCTTTACTTGTCGGCTACCGTCACCTAGCTTTACCGGTCTTACCGTCAACCTAGCTTATACATGTGTGTACCGTCACCTATCTTTACTGTGTCTTACCGTCACCTAGGCTTTTTACTGTTGGTCGTACCGTCAACCTAGGCTTACTGTGCCGTACCGTCACCTTAGCTTTACTTGTCGTACCCGTCACCGCTTTACTGTGTCTACCGTCACCTAAGCTTTACTTGTGTCGTTACCGTCCACCTAGCTTTATACTGGCTTACCGTTCACCTAAGCTTTACTGTGTCCTACCGTTACCTAGCTTTACCGTGTCCACCGTTACCTAGCTTTACCGTGTCGCACGTCCACCGCGGCTTTACCACGTGCCTCGTCTCCTTTCCTTTCCTCTCTATTGATTAAGATAGAACTGAACTGATCAATTCAAAACTGTACCTGTATAGGCACATGCAGCATATTACTTCCACCTAGCTACTGTTCCCGTCGTTGTTGTAAAATATAATGCTTTCGCCCAATGACTTACCTGCGTTTAAAATAAAGCCCTTAATGATAAAATAAATGTTTTTTCCAGAAACAAGGAGAGGAAGCCATTTTGGATTAGTGGTGGACGTGAACACAGATGTGTTCCAAAAGGACAGACAGATTCGCCCATAGTTGTCTCTGGGACATTACTGTTTGTTTTCCTAACTTCTCTACTATCTTGGCAGCCATCTCGTAGTCCTCTAGGAGTGATAGGCGATTGCCGTAGCGATTCCATGAAGCTCTCTGGCTGGCCCGCAGCTGCAGCAGGCTGGTACCTCGTCTCTACAGGGGGACAAGGCGAAGTTACCAATAGCTTAGCATACTGCGCTAGTCTCCCATAGAAAACAATGAGAAGGGCTAGCAAGGTTAGGCGGTTAGACTTTAGCATCAAGTTCCTGTTCCTTTAAACTTAATGTATTCTTTCTTTCCTTCCTTCCGTTGAAGTAACCTGATCTCACAATGAGAAAAACAAAGGCAGCAAAAGAGAGAAAGGAAAGGTAGTTGGCAGAGAGGAAGTAGATGCTTGTTTCTGCTGAGTCATGTTTGACAATGCTGAATATGCTGACACACTTCTGCTCTGTGCTTTCTTTGGTATTTTATATGTCCCATGCGACAACTAAATATCTCGTTGCCTTCCAGAAGAGCGGGTGTAAATCAAGGTAGTTAAACTAGTCCTGATGTTAGTGATAGTGTTTTCTTTGCTGAATGGATGGCCTGGGGCAGTAGGGTCAGGTTTCTCCTTTCCCTCACCCTCCTCCCACCCTCCTCACCCTGTAGTCCTCCAGTCTCTGTTACATCCCCTCTCCACTTTCACCCTTCCTCACCCTGTAGCCCTCCCAGGTCTCTGTACATTCACCCGCTCTCCACCTCACCCTCCCTTCCCACCCTCCTCACCCTGTAAACCCTTCCAGGTCTCTGTTTTACATCACCCCTCTCCACCTCCCCTCCTCAACCACCGTCCTCCACCCTCCTCCACCCTCCTCTCCCTGAGTCCTCCAGGGCTTCTGTACATCACCCCTTTCCCCATTCACCCTCCTCCCACGTCCTCACCCCTGTAACCCTCCAGGCTCTGTGCATGTGTGCTGAAATGGGAGGCTCGGGCCTGAGATAACAATATCAGTGCAGGGCCTTATCTGCTGGAAATGTCAGCACAGATTTCACTTCATGCGTGTGTGTTGTGTGTGTGTGTGTGTGTGTGTTGTGAGAGCCAGTTCACGGCCCTGTTTTAGAGAGACAAGAAGCAGAGCTCTTGCTTACTAATGTCAAACGGGTAGAGTGGTGTGTGATGTGTGTGTGTGTTGTGTGTGTTGAAACCAAAAAACCACCCCTAATGCCTCTAAGTCTACACCGTCTCCTCTCTGCACACTCTTCACACACACACACACACACACACACACACACACACACACACACATCACACACACACACACACACACACACACAACACAACACACCAACACACACACCACACCACACACACACACCACACACACCACACCACACCACAACACAACACACACACACGACCATTAACGCCTTTAGTACAAAAGTAAAAATAAAAAATAGGCAGGCAGAATATAGATGAAAATCACAACATCAACAGTTTACTCTATCCACAAACGGATCAGTTGCTCCTCTGTATGCCATTTATTTTGCACCTTCCCTCCCAATTTATGCTCTTTTAGAGCCCCCTCTCTAGCCCGGCACCTCGGACCCAGTTTCTGTCCAGCAACCAGGAGCTGGACCCTCTGTGGCAGGGGCAGAACAGAGTGGCAAGGCCTCCCTCCTGAAGCCTCTGCAGCCGGGGAAACGCTTGCTTGAGCTACAAAGTGACCTCGGCCCTGTTGACAGGGCACCAGTGTCGTTCTATCAATCCCCTGCGGACGCAAGACGAGCAACATTTGTTTATTTCATTGTTGTTTTGTGAGTATAGCCAGTAAAAGCTCAGTTTCTGGTCATCAAACGGGTTCATGAAAATTCGGGAAAGTTCTGGTCCAGTGTGATGGAGAGAGGGAAGACCAGAGACACAGAGAGAGAGACAGAGACGAGGAGGTCAGAGACAGAGAGAGACAGAGACACAGACAGAGAGAACAGAGAGACGACAGAGAGAGAGAGAGGAGACCGAGAGAGGGAGAGAGAGAAACAGGAAGACAGAGAAACAGAGACAGAGAGAGAGACATTAGACAAAAGAGAGAGACAGAGAGAGCGCAGAAGTCATAAGCCTCCTCCTTTCTTCCCCAGACCAGTTCAGGGTTAAACCGTTCATTCGTCAGGGGGTCTCTGTGGGAGGGGGAGAGAGAAAAACAACGAGAGCTTTAAAGGGTCACAATCTCATCCCATCCCTCCCTTTCCTTCCCTTACCTCCATGTTCTTGAACTTGGGGGTTGGACAGATCTGCTTGCAGAAAACGGAGTCTGTTTCTGTGCTGCTTGGGTTCGTAACGTCGCCCGTGTGGATTGGGAGAGAAAGAGAAGAGTTGATCCTCCAGCGGTTTTGAATGGCTGAAAGCCTGCATGCACCTCCCACTCCAAAGACTATCAGAGAGGCAATGTGGTTTGTGCAAGTCAAGAATCTGTCACGGTAGAAAGCATTCTTTATTCGTTTACCTCAGAAAAAGCTGTCTTACCAATACAAGAGCGAAGTGAGAACAAAAGTGTTGACCAAAAGGACCCTGATATGAATGCCAAAAGAGTGCACAGCTGTCATCAAGGGCAAAAGGGTGCTACTTGAAGAAGCTCAAATATGGAAAATTATTTGGTTGTTTAACACTTTTTTTGGTTGACTAACATTGATTCCATATGTGTATTTCATAGTTTTAATGTCTTCACTATTATTGCTAAAATAATTACTTTAAAAATCATACAATTTTGATTTTCTGGATTTTGATTCCATCTCCTCACAGTGAAGTGGTACTATGATTAAAAATACAGACCTCTACATGCTTTGTAAGTAGGAAAACCGCAAAATCGCCAGTGTTTCAAATACTTGTTCTCCCCACTGTATATAGTTATATTATTATATATTGTTTTCGTTCACTTTTTTTTGGGAGCTAAGGATTTCTCCGCACCCTGTAATGACACCTTTAACCCTGTACATTGTGGACTATTAACACTCTAATCTAATCCATTAGGCCTGCTACTGCGGACTGGCCACTCTCATGTGTGTGTGTGTGTGTGTGTGTGGCTGTTGTGGTGTGTGTGTGTGTGTTGTGGTGTGTCAGAGTCTAAAAACACAGCCTAAATACCAACCGCTTTCCTCTCAAATAGAAGCATATTTAGCCATCACGCTTGTCTGTTGCTGTAATCCTACAGAGGAGAGGGGCGAGAGGGAGGGAGAGCAAGACTGTGAGCTACTAGCAGAGAGAGAGGGTGGAAGAACGAGGGAGCAGGGAGGAGAGAGGGGAGGGAAGCAGACTGTGAGCTACTAGCAGAGAGAGAGAAGGGTGGAAAACGGGGAGGCAGGAGAGAGAGAGGGAGAGAGGGGAGGGAGAGCAGACTGCTGAGCTACTAGCAGAGAGAGAGAGGCGGGTGGAGAACGGGAGGCAGGAAGGAGGAGAGGGGGAGAGAGGAGGGAGAGCAGACTGAGCTACTAGCAGAGAGAGAGAGAGGGGGTGGAGAACCGAGGGAGGGCAGGGAGAGAGGGGGGAGAGAAAAGACTGTCGCTACTAGCAGGAGAAGAGAGAGGGTGGGGAAGAACGAGGAGGCGGAGGAGAGAGGGAGAGAGAGGGAGGGAGAAGCTGACTGTGAGCTACTAGCAGAAGAAGAGAGGGTGAAGAACCGAGGGAGGCGGGAGGAGAGAGAGGGGGGAGAGGGAGGGAGAGCAGACTTGAGCTACTAGCAGAGAGAGAGAGGGTGGAAAGAACGAGGGAGGCAAGGGGAGGCTTTTTGGAGAGAGAGGGTAGAGAGGGAGGGAGAGCAGACTGTGCACTAGCAGAGGAGAGAGGGGTGGCAAGAACGAGGGAGGCAGGAAGAGAGAGAGGGGGGAGAGAGCAGACTGAGCTACTAGCAGGAGAGAGAGAGAGGGTGGAAAGAACGAGGGACGGCAGGGAGGGAGGAACGAGAGAGGGGTAGAGAGGAGGAGAGCAAACTGTGCTACTAGCAGAGGAGAGAGAGGGGGTGAAAGACAGGAGGCAGGGAGGAGAGAGAGGCGGAGAGAGCAGACTGAGCTACTAGCAGAGCAGAGGAGAGAGAGGGTGGAAAGAACGAGGGAGCCAGGGAGGGAAGAGGGGGAGAAGAAAGGGGGTGTTAACAGATGGCACTTCTGTGGATGTCCTTTAATCACTAATTGGTGACGACACTGAAACCTTTCACATATTCTGCTCACATTAGCAAAATCCAAAGTAGAAGAGGCCACACACACACACCACGCTTCCACTGAGAAGTCACTCTTTAGGCCAAAGTAGAAGAGAAACCCACAACCACAACCCTTCACTGGAGAAGTCACTCTTTAGGCCAAAGTAGAAGAGGCCCACACACAAACACGGCTTCACTGAGAATTCACTCTTTAGGCCCCAAGTAGAAGAGCCACACCACAGGCTCACTGAGAAGTCACTCTTAGGCCAAAGTAGAAGATGCCACACACACACGCTTCACTGAGAAGTCACTCTTTAGGCCAAAGTAGAAGAGACCACACACACGCTTCACTGAGAAGTACGCACTCTTTAGGCCAAAGGTAGAACAGGCCCACACACACACGCTCACTTGAGACGTTCACACTCTTTAGGCCAAAGAGTAGAGACCACACACACACGCTTCCACTGAGATGTCACACTCTTTAGGCCAAAAAAGTAGAAGAGGCCACACACACACGCTTCAACTTGAGAAGTCACACTCTTTTCTAGGCCACAGTAGAAGAGCCACACACACACGCTGCACTGAAGTTCACTCTCTTTGAGACCAAAGTAGAAGAGGCCACAACACACACGCTTTCACTTGAGAAGTCACTCTCTTTAGGGCCAAAGTAGAAGAGGTCACACACACAACCCTTCCACTGAGGAGTTGAGAAACGACGGGCCACCTCCATCGTCAGACCCTGGAGATGAGGGAACGACAGGCCACCTGCCGCGTCAGGACCTGGAGTTGAAGGGGAACGGTCAGACCTGGAGATGAGGAACGACAGGCCCACCTCCTGTCGTCAGACCTGGAGTTGAGGAACGACGGGCCACCTCGTCGTCAGACCTGGAAGTGAGGAAAACGACAGCCACCTCCGTCGTTCAGACCTGGAGTGAGGAACGAACAGGCACCTCCGTCGTCAGACCTGGAGTTTGAGGAACGACAGGCCACTCCATCGTCAGACCTGGAGTTGAGATGAAGTTAGTCGACTGTTGGAACCAGTCCAGTCACGTGAACATGATATCCAATAATTTGAGCTCCTAAAAATCTGTTGAGACGACATCCAGAACGCATGTCTGTCTTGTCAGGTCCTTATAGCGGGCTTAGCATCTAACATGCAACCAACGTGTGCTTTCAGATATCACGTCTCAGTTCAGTGGATTACCAGCATGTTGTAGCCAGGCGCTTAGCCTGGTGCCAGTCAGATTCTGCTCTCTGTATCCACAATGACAATAGGGAGTAGGCAAAAGCACAAACCAAATCAGGGACCAGGCTAGCTTGACACGTCTCTGGGCCTAGTATAGTAGTTAGTCTATAGTAACAGAGTGAGACAGACACCATGATGTGTCAAGACACATTTGGATCCAAGATTCCCTTGTAGCTTTAACGTAACGTTAGTAACCCCCAGGCAACGCTTATCTGACGTCGTTGAAAACACTTAGCCTTGGCCTAATCCCTACAAAATCACTTCTGCCCAACTGCTGTCACGGTTATACAGAGCAGGGTGAGAGGGACAAGCAGAGACAACACGGTGCTGTGACAGAGCAGAGCAGGTGAAGACAGCCAAGAGACAAAACCCCCCCCCCCCCCCCCAACTTTTGGTGTGCTTGACAGAGCAGAGCAGGTGAGAGACAGGCAAGAACAACACGGTTGCTGTGACAGAAGCAGAGGCAGGTGAGAGACAGCAAGACAACACGTGCTTGTGACAGAGCAGAGCAGGGTGAGAGACAGGCAGAGACAACACTGTTGCTGTGGCTGGGCAACACTCCACAATAATTCACCAATATACCCCACAAACTACTAGCTTAAACTCCTGGATGGTTAACTGCAAACACTGTTCAACCACATATCCCTACACAGAACCCTCCTCTCTCCCTCCATACATCCTAGGTCTTCTCCCTCCATTCAGTCCTAAGTCTCTCCCTCCATACAGTCCTAGTCATTCTTCCCCTCCATTTACAGTCCTAGTCATTCTCCCTCCATACAGTCCTAGTCTTCTCCCTCCATACCAGCCAGTCTTCTCCCTCCCATCGTCCTAGTCTTCTCCCTCTCATACAGTCTAGTCTTCTCCCTCCATACAGTCCTAGTCTTCTCCCCTCATTACAGTTCCTAGTTCTTCTCCCCTCCATACAGTCCTAGTCTTCTCCCTCCATACAGGCCTAGGTCTTCTCCCTCCATACATCCTAGTCGTCTCCCTCCATACAGTCCTCGTCTTCTCCCTCCATACAGTCCTCGTTCTTCTCCCTCCATTCAGGTCCTCGTCTTCTCCCTCCATACAGTCCTAGTCTTCTCCCTCCATACAGTCCTAGTCTTCTCCCTCCACAGTCCTAGTTTCCCCCTCCATACAGTCCTAGTCCTTCCCCCTCCATACAGTCCCTAGTCTTCTCCCTCCATACAAGTTCCTAGTCTTCTCCTCCATACAGTCCTAGTCTTCTCCCTCCATTACAAGTCCTAGTCTTCTCCCTCCATTACAGTCCTAGTCTTCTCCCTCCATACCAGTTCCTAGTTCTTCTCCCTCCCACAACAGTCCTAGTCTTCTCCCTCCACACAGTCCTTCTTCTCCCTCCACCACATCCTTAGTCTTCTCCTCCGACCACAGTCCTAGTCTCTCCCTCCACACCAAGTCCTAGTCTTCTCCCTCCACACAGTCTAGTCTTCTCCTCCACACAGTCCTGGTCTTCTCCCTCCACACCAGTCCTAGTCTTCTCCCTCCACACAGTCCTAGTCTTCTCCCTCCACACAGTCCTAGTCTTTCTTCCCTCCACACAAGTCCTAGTCTTCTCCCCTCCATTCAGTCCTAGTCGTTCTCCCTCCATTCCAGCCTAGTCTGTCTCCCTCCACACTAGTCCTAGTCTTCTCCCTCCCACACATCCTAGTTCCTCTCCCTACATACAGTCCTAGTCTTCTCCCTCCATTCAGTCCTAGTCTTCTCCCTCCATTAAGTCCTAGTCTTCTCCCTCCATTCAGTCCTAGTCTTCTCCCTCCATTCAGTCCTAGTCTTCTCCCTCCATACAGTCTCTGGTAGCTGACGTTAGCTGGCTAGCTAGAATTGCTGACACAGGACAATGCTTTATTGTTTGTATGGAAAGCCTATGACTATCTAGACAACAAATATAACTAGCCATATAGATACAAAATCTGAGCTGTTTGTTTTACTTAACTACCTACTTAGTTAGCTAGATATCTCCAGTTAACTAACGTAGTTACAGTAGATAAGACAACTTGCTACTAGCTTGCTAACTAACTATAGCCAATTTGAAGTTGACAGTCTAGCACATGGTGATGAGTTGAATCCCATGGTGACACCAGACAGGTGTTAAGCACAGCAGGAAGCCACCAGGCTCAGACCAGGAAGTACTTCTTTGACTTGTGTGTGTGTTTCACAGTAAACCACCCTCTAGTGCAGGGAGGGGCAACTTGATGGGAGTCACAAAAAACCTTAACTCATCATGAGGGCAGTTGCTCATGGGTACTAGTACCCACATCCAACCCCCAGACTCTTGACAGTGGAGAGAAATGATTTTCGTTTTAAAGTTAATTTGGCACAAATCTACACATTTTGCCATGGGGGTGTAGAGAAAATGTTGCTGTTTTAAAGCAAGTTTGGTGCAATTCTACACATTTTGCGATGGGGCAGAGAGAAGATTTTGCTATCTTTTACTCATTTCACATAATTTTACACATTTTGCCACAGGGTGGAGAGAAATGTTTGTGGTTGTTAATATGATATCATATTGAGACTGACTAACACAATCAATGGGGACCCCCCTGGTCAGTAATTCGACCATGATAACAAGTTTAGCTAGCTGGCCACTAAACACATTTAGCGACCTACCTTTGTTTGCTTACATACAAGGGCTAATTGACT
>NW_019947869.1:16925-19299 GCF_002910315.2 Salvelinus sp. IW2-2015
GACTACCAGGCTGACATTACAAGAGAAACTGCTGATACACAGCCACATTTAGAAATTGCACCTTGTGTATTCTACTATTCTAGCCTGGCAACAGTAAGTTGAGGCCCTGACTGAGTTCCCTAAAAACAAGAAGCAGTAAGCTACAAGATAAGTAGCTGAAAAGCAAGCCCCTCTTCCAGGATCTATACTGAGAAAGACAAACTGACCACACCATTACATACAAGGGCTGACAATATGTACTACCATACATCAGGTAGTGACAGGATAAACGTGTCACATAAACAATCATAATGCATCACAACAAAGACGGTGTGTCAAAAAACAAAAGCTAATTTCTGCTTTGGAAAGTTTTCCCAGGAGAGTTTAGTTCAGAACACTGAACAGGACCAGGCTAGCTGATGAGCAGCTAACTCTCAGCTGTCATTCTGCAAGATAGCTAGCTAGATTCTCTAACTAGTAACAAACACTAGTTGTCACAAACTTACAAACACAGCTAAGTTAGCTAGCAACCACAAAAGCAAGCGCCAAACAGTCTATCCAGCTACGCTAGCACAAGTAGCTGACGTTAGCTGGCTAGCTAGAATTGTGACACAGGACAATGCTTTATTGTTTGTATGGAAAGCCTATGACTATTTAGACAACAATATAACTAGCCATATAGATAAAACAGCTCAGATTTTGTTTTACTTAGTTACCTACTTAGTTAGCTAATATCCAGTTAACTAAGTTAGCTAACGTAGTTACAGTAGCTAAGACAACTTGCTACTACTTGCTAACTAACTATACCCAATTTGAAGTTGACAGTTTTTACTAGCTAACTAGCTAGTAAACTTATGTACCCCTGATATTAAGTTAATTTAACGTTATGTTTTATATTGTCACATACACCGGATAGGTGTCGTAAAATGTGACGTTTTTACCGGGCCACAACTCACTCCACTTGTCATCCAAAAAATATAACAAATCAAACCAATACAAACGGCAGACAAACGTTACCAAACAGTTGTTGAACGAAGAAACGGGTCTGGGGAACATTTCACTGAAGCTAACGACAAGCTTTTACTAGACCTTGGCTTTCTGGTAGTTAAGTTAACTAACGCGTTAGTGCTGCTAAATAGCAATTGCTTAAACTGCTCTGTCTAACTACTGTGGCTGGCTAGTATCAATGGAGAGCGCCGACAACACATAATGTACACAGTGCTTTAGAAACACACAACCACATTAACAAACAGCGTTTGTTTGGGTCGAACGAGGCCGGTGCGTCTGTGTGCATGTTCGTACGAGGACGAGCGTGCATTTCAGAGGGCTAAATATACACTAATATTGATAATGTCAACAATGCAACTGTAAATGTTTGGGTTGTTGTCTGATTATGTGCAGCAGCCATATAGGTCTACTAGCTGGTGAGGGGTGAGAGAAAGGGACAGTACGAGAAAGACTATAGGAAGGGAAAGAGAAGAAAGAGCTCTTCCAGGATATAGAGAAGGGACAGTTAGGAGAAAGACCTCTAGCCGAGGAGGAGAGGGAGCGAGTTGTAGAGTCCTGTCTGTATAAAGTACGAGTGTGTGTAATGCAGAAATAGCCCTGTGGGAGCTGTAGAGAGAGGATGATGGGCCACCAGATAACACTACGCAAACACGGGAGATGCCTGACTAGCCTCCTTGCACAGCACAAATTAAATAACACCACAAACACCACAGTATCACTCTCATTTTCATATTCAAGCACACAGACCGACAACACACAGTAATAAGTACTTCACTCCACAACACACTTAATAGGCTACTCAATCAGCCTGTAGGCAGTACACACACACTTCGTTCTATTCGCTCTTTGTTTTTGTCAGTCTTTCTCTCTTTTGTCCAGCTTCCCTATCTCTCGCTCGCTCAAGTTAGCTCGCGTCCAGTGCCTCATGCTACTTCAGCTACCAGTCGTTGATGTTGTCTCCCGTCAGTTCACGGGGTGCAAGGGTAAGGTTTTTTCTGGGGTTTGTACTTGCTTATGGCGCCCTCTTGTGTCTAGTTATTGGAAATGTCAGGTGGGCAACCAGGTTAGTCTGTCTTTGAAGCCGGTCGGAATAGTGATATACAGCCTGAAGTTAACAAATATCAAATGCTTGTTGAATTGTTGGCTACATTTTTTGCGGACGTGAAGTTTTTTTTTTTTTTTTACATCCTACATCAAAATAGACCTACTTGATAATGCGTTGTTGATGCCATGTTTAATGCGCATTAGTATTAGAAAGTAGGCTATTCTTGCGAATTTAGGATGGAATAAACAGCTTTGTGTTGTGTTCCACTGAAGTGCGGGTATACATAGTTGACTTGCCCGGACCCTACCCATTTCTAACACAAACAACAAACCGCTCCACAGC
>NW_019947870.1:0-2500 GCF_002910315.2 Salvelinus sp. IW2-2015
GGCTCGTGTACAAATAGTGCGACTACATGAGATATGTGGTCGACTTAGGGTTCTAGAATCAAATCAAATGTTATTGTACAGTTGTGAGAGCTTATTACGAGGCCGCGTGAGCAGACGGTAATGACAGTTCTGCCAGAAAGAAGGAATAATAATAGAGTGGATAAGTAACAATAATTATAAGGGGAGCAGCGAGGTAAGGGGTGGAATACAATATTATAGGGCGGGGGTGCCGAGACAGAGTCAATGTGCCTCCATCGGTTATGGAATAATATTTGTACTGTGTATTCAATTAAAGTATAATCATTATATGACCAACAACAGAGAGTACACGGGTTATAACGCTTTGTATAAAAATAGGGGAAGAGGTGGGGGGCAAGCCTAAATCGACATAACTTGCGCTTCCGGCTGAGGGTTAGATAGAGACATATCAAGAATATAGGTTAGCTACAGAGGATAGAAGATAGGCCGGAGGAGAGAAGAACAAGATAGATATAAGACTAAGAGGTATAAATTAAGAGGAGAGATAAGAAAGAATATATAGAGGCGGATAAGAGGGATTGCTAGAGCTTCAGAGGATGATAGGGATAAGACGATAGAGAATAAAGGATAAAAGGGATTAGAGCGCGTAGAGGGACAGCGATAAAAAGTAGAGAGTAGAACATGATATAAAGGAAAAGGATAGGCACAGGCAGCGATACTTGAAGAGGATAAAGGCATAGGGGGGGCTGTAGAGTATAAATATTAGGAGAATAAAATATATATAGAGATGAAAGAAGAGCGATAAGGGATAGACGACATAAAGGGATGCGGTTATAGAGCTGAGAAGATAGGAGGATAGAACAGTAAGAGGTTTGATCTGTAGAGGACAGGATAATATTAGAAGAAATAGATTTGAGGTAGAGGTAGAGAATAGAGGATAGGATGTAGAGACGATAGAGATAGAAGATAAGATAAGGTGATAGAGATAGGATTAGGATAACGGGATAGAGGGATAGAAGGATTAGACATAAAAGAGATAATATATATAGAGATATTAGAGAATACTATATGAGATAGATTACTAGATTATAGCTGATATAGAGGGAATAAGGTTAAGACAGATATGGATATAGAGAAAATTCATGATAGTGGAGAGAAGGGGGAGGAAGGATGGGAGGAGGATATGGGGAGGATAAGTGGGAGGGCAGGGATAGAAGAGGAGGATATGGGAGGGAGAGATATTCGGAGAGAGATAGTGAGAGCGAGGGCATAGTGGCAGGAGGGATAGTCGGGAGGACTGATAGTGTAGGAGGATAGTCGAGGGAGAGGGATAGTGGGGAGGGAAGGGATAGATGGAGTATTACCTGGAGGGAGTGATAGACGAGTAGGAGATAGGTGCAGGGAGATAGTCGAGGATGGATCGGAGGATAGGAGGAGGAGGATATGGAAGGAGGGTAAGAGATGAGGAATAGTGGGAGAGAATAGTCGTCAGAGAGGATAGAGAGAGGAGGATGATAGTGAGGAAGATAGTAGGAGCGGGGATAGTGGGAGGAGGATAGAAGAGAGTAGTAGAGGTATAGTCAGAGGGAGGGGATAGTCGGACGGGAGAGGATAGTGGGAGGAGAGATAGGGAGGGATAGAGAGAGGGAGGATAGTGGGAGGGAGGATAGTCGGCAGGAAGTCGAGGAGGGATATAAGAGACGGAGGCATACTGGAGACGGGATAGTCGGAAGGGGAAGTGAGGGAGGACGGAAAGTGAGCAGGAATAGTTGGGAGTGAGGATAGCGGGAGAGATCGGAGAGGATGAGGAGGAGGTAGTGAGGAGGAAGTGGGAGGGAGGATAGAGAGAGGGAGATAGGGGAGAGATAGATCGAAGGGAGTGATAGACAGAGGAGATCAGTCGGGAGAGGATATGATGAGGAGTAGTGGAGTAGATAGGGGAGGGTATAGGGAGGAGGAATAGTGGAGGGATAGTCAGGGAGGATAGTGGGAGGGAGGCTAGTGGAGGAGGATAAGAGAGAAGGTTATGATAAGTGGAGAGGATAGTCGGAGGAGATAGTGGAGGGAGAGATGTGAGGGAGGATAGGAGAGAATGGTATGGGATAGTGGGATGGAGGGATATTGGAGGCAGGAAACATACGAGGGGAGTGCAGTCTTATATAGTAGGTTTACTACTCTCTTCACACTACACACGGTCCCAAAACGCGTACACACTCCTCCCTCTTTCCTCAGCTGTTGCCCAGTTACTCATACTGTCCCATGTTCTACCAACAACTGGAGGATCCTCACAAAAAAGGCACGGGCCCAGCACCACACACAAACAGCGTAAAATAGGCAAAAGAAAGAAATCAGAGAATGGAAGCAGAAGAGAAAAGAGAGAGAGAGGAGAGGAGAGAGAGAGAGAAGGAAGTAGAGAGAAGAGAGGACCGAGAGAGAGAAGGAAGAGACTTCATCTACCAGACTTCCATTCATGTCGATGATGCAGTCGACGCGCGGAAGGAGGGAAGTAAGACACATCCAT
>NW_019947870.1:7500-28658 GCF_002910315.2 Salvelinus sp. IW2-2015
TATATAATGTTGTGATTCAGGTGGATACTTTTCTAATTATTTAAATAGTCAGGTTTATTAGCACTAAAATGAATGTCATATTGTATCTGTCAAACAATATATACCTAATCTAGCCTAATGTGCAGGCCTACAATCCCGTATGTAAAGCAATAATATAATTAATATGTTTAAATCCATGTGGGAAATCATTTTGTATTAAATTATTTTACAATCAACGTTAAATAAAATAAGAAATGTGATATTAAAATTATCAAAATGAAATGTATATATTTCAGTCAAGTTTAGTGGTACGTTACCGGATCTATAAGTGCTGGTGGACTGGGAGGTCTGTGTGCGCCGCGAGATGCGTGGATGTCCATCTAATATACGGCACGTAAAAATAACTCATACAAATCCACATATAAAACAATTAAATAATAATCACATACAATATTTATTTAATTAGGCAAGTCAGTTAAAAACAAATGATTATTTTCAATGACAGCCTATTGAACACTGTAACCAACTGTTCAATAGGCCGTTATTGAAAATAATAATTGCGCCTTGTTCCGGGGCAGAACGACAGATTTTTACTTTGTCAACACAGGGATTCGATCCAGCAACCTTTCAATTACTAGTCCAACGCTCTAACCACTAGGTTTACCTGCCACCCCACCACATAAATTATAGGCCTAGGCCTAAATATCCAATAAAATATATTTAAATATATATATATATATAAAGTGGGAAGGTGATATGTGTGACTAATATATTTTATAAACTATTTAGGTTTTTCTATTAAAATAAACAATTACAATAACGTTTGACATGTTAATGCTGTTTCCTAAGAGTTTTATTTTATTTTGATAAACATTTTATGCATTTCAATAAAAGTTTATGTTTAGTAATACCTTTTACTGAAATACTGAATCTTTTGAAAGACAGCTTATTGCCAAATGTTCCATGCAGCTGTTGTAGAGCTATTTGTCTGAAATGAGATCACATACTTTTGGTTCCATGAGAAAGATAGAAAACATGAGTTTATTTAATATTGTTAGTTATTGATAATAATATAATCGATAGATTAGGTTTACAGTCAAATAGGCCTATAAAATCATTTTACCTACAACATTTAAATATATGTGTTTGTTATACGTGTTTAAATGTTTGTGTTCACAAGTAAAACGTATTTTCTCAGAGGTAAACTTGCCTTGCTGTGTTTCATGGTGCCTAGTGGACTTCTACCATGTACACGAGGAGCCTAGGCCGGTAATTAGCGGGAAGTGGTGATGACGGTAATGAAGCAGTGTCCTGTGTCACCGTGGCTCGGTGCGGGACAGACCGGGAACAATACCGTCCTCTCGCTCCACACTCTGGTTTTGTTGCTGCGCCGCTTTCATGTAGAAACACCGCCACCTGCTGGCCGAAAACAGAAAACACCACAAAAAAATTACACAATGTGACCAAAGTCCCCCATAAAATATATTGAAGTTCACAAAACAGGTTTTAGCTGCAACACAAGATTTACCACATCCCTGATTTTCCCACAAGGACCTAATTCCCTAATCCCACAGAGTGCACCATCAACACAGAGTTTTAACTCTTTCAGTCAAAAAAAATCTTAAATAAAGGTGAAATAAAAGAATATATAGATTTATATTTTATAAAGTCTTTCAGTCAAAGAGGATGAAGGAGGGAAGGGTTTTGGTGTAACGCTGAGGAGGGAAGGGTTTTGGTGTAACGCTGAAGAGGGAAGGGTTTTGGTGTAACGCTGAGGAGGGAAGGGTTTTGGTGTAACGTGAGGGAGGGAAGGGTTTTGGTGTAACGTTGAGGAGGGAAGGGTTTTGGTGTAAACATTGAGAAGTGGAAGGGTTTGGTGTAACTTGAGGAGGGAAGGTTTTTGGTGAAGTTGAGGAGGGAAGGGTTTTGGTGTACACTGAAAGAGGGAAGGGAAGGGTTTGGTGTAACGCTGAGGGAGGGAAGGGTTTTGGTGTAAGCTGAAGAGGGAAGGGTTTTGGTGTAACGCTGAGGAGGGAAGGGTTTTGGTGTAACGTGAGGGAGGGAAGGGTTTTGGTGTAACGTTGAGAGGGAAGGGTTTTGGTGTAACTGAAGAGGGAGGGAAGGGTTTTGGTGTAACGTTGAGGAGGGAAGGGTTTTGGTGTAACGTGAAGAGGGAAAGGGTTTTGGTGTAACGCTGAAGAGGGAAGGGAAGGGTTTTGGTGTAACGTTGAGAGAGGGAAGGGTTTTGGTGTAACGCTGAGGAGGGAAGGGAAGGGTTTTGGTGTAACGCTGAAGAGGGAAGGGTAAGGGTTCAGAGGACAGTTTCTTATCCTACAAGCCCATCAGACTTATATCAGAGCATGAGGTCTGATACCAACAGCGTTTCAGAGAACTAGTTTCTATCTACAAGCCATCAGACTGTATCAGAGCATGAGGTCATGATACCAAACAGGCTTCAGAGACAGTTTCTATCTACCAAGCAGTCAGAACCTTATCAGAAGCATGAGGTTCTATACCAACAAGGTCAGCAGACAGTTTCTATCTACAAGCTCAGACATGCTATAGAGCATGAAGGTCTGATACCAACAGGCTCAGAGTCCAGTTTCTATCTACTAAGCCATCAGACTGTATCAGAGGCATGAGTCTTGAGTTACCAACAGTGTTGAAGACAGTTTTCTATTACCAAAGCCTTCAGACTGGTATCAGAGCAATGAGGTCTGGATACCAACAGGCTCAGAGACAGTTTCTATCTACAAGCCATTCAGACTGTATCAGAGCATGAGGTCTGATACCAACAGGCTCAGAGACAGTTTCTATCTACACGCGCATCAGCTGTATCAGAGCATAGTCTCATACAACGGCTCAGAGACACTTTCTATCTACAAGCCATCCAGACTGTATCAAGAGCATGAGGTCTATACCCAACAGGCTCAGAGACAGTTCGTCTTTACAAAGCCGATCAGACTGTATCAGAGCATGGAGCGGTCTCATACCAAGCAGGCTCAGAGACAGTTTCTATCTACAAGCCATCACGACTGTATCAGAGCATGAAGGTCTGATACAACAGGTTCAGAGGGACAGTTTATCTATCTAAAAGCATCAGACTGTATCAGAGGCGTGAGTCTGATGTACCAACAGGTTCAGAGACAGTTTTCTATCTACAAGCGCATCAGACTGTATCAGAGCAATGAGGTCTGATACCACAGGCTCAGAGTACAGTTTCTGCTATCTACAAGCCCATCCAGGACTGTATCAGAGCCAGAGGTCTGATACACAGCTCAGAGGACAGTTTCTATCTACAAGCCATTCAGACTGTATCAGAGCATTGAGGTCTGTTACCAAACACGGCCAGAGACAGTTTTCATCTACAAGCCATCAGACTGTATCATGCAGCATGAGGGTCTGGATAACCAACAGGCTCAGGAACAGTTTCTATTACAAGCCATCAGACGTTTCAGAGCATGAGGTCTAGATACCAACCAGGCTCAGAGACAGTTTTTCTATCTTACAAGCCATCAGACTGTATCAGAGCATTGAGGTCTGTTACCACAGGCTCAAGAGACAGTTTCTATCTACAAGCCATCAGACTGTATCAGAGCATGAGGTCTGTTACCAACAGGGCTCAGAGACAGTTTCTATCTACAAGCCATCAGACTGTATCAGAGCATGAGGTCTGATACCAACAGGCTCAGATACAGTTTCTATCTACAAGCCATCAGACTGTATCAGAGCATGAGGTCTGATACCAACAGGCTCAGAGACAGTTTCTATCTAAAGCCATCAGACTGTATCAGAGCATTGAGGTCTGATACCAACAGGCTCAGAGACAGTTTCTATCTACAAGCAATCAGACTGTATCAGAGCATGAGGTCTGATACCAACAGGCTCAGATACAGTTTCTATCTACAAGCCATCAGACTGTATCAGAGCATGAGGTCTGATACCAACAGGCTGCGAGACAGTTTCTATCTACAAGCCATCAGACTGTATCAGAGCATGAGGTTCTGATACCAACAGGCTTCAGAGACGTTTCTATCTACAACCATCAGACTGTATCAGAGCATGAGGTCTGATACCAACAGGCTCAGAGACAGTTTCTATCTACAAACCATCAGACTGTATCAGAGCATGAGGTCTGATACCAACAGGCTCAGAGACAGTTTCTATCTACAAGCCATCAGACTGTATCAGAGCATGAGGTCTGATACCAACAGGCTCAGAGACAGTTTCTTATCTACAAACCATCAGACTGTATCAGAGGCATGAGGTCTGATACCAACAGGTTCAGAGACAGTTTCTATCTACAAACCATCAGACTTGTATCAGAGCATGAGGTCTGATACCAACAGGCTCAGAGACAGTTTCTATCTACAAGCCATCAGACTGCTGAACACCTGTTTCTGATTCTCTGCACCTTAGCCCAACATGAATTAACCATACACACACACACACACACACACAAAGCACACACACACACACAACACACACACACACAGCCACACACAGCACCCACACCAACACACACACACACACACCACACACACACACACACACCACATCACACACACACACAACACACACACACACACACACACACACACACACACACACCACACACACACACACACACATCACACACACACAACACACACACACACGCTACACACACACACAACACACACACACACACACACACACACACACCCACGACTACACACACACACACACACACACACACACAACACACCACACCACAACACACACACACACACACACACACACACACACACACACATACACACACACACACCACACCCACGCTACATATACATGACAACTGTTGCTACCAGACTGTTTTTTATACTGCTCAGTTATATACACTTGCCCCCAACCCCCCCCCCCCCCCCCTTCCCTGTAATACTTCCTGTATTATACTGATGCTAAAATATGTATTCTATTCTACTGAGTCATTTACTTTATGTTGATATTCTTATCTTTGTATTGTTTCTTATTGTTGTTGCATTGTCCAGAAGGAAACCTGCGAGTGACCATTTCGTCGGACGATGTATACCATGCGACTAATAAACGTGAAACTGAAACCTCTTGCAGGTAAAGTGGGACTTTTGGAAGTCTTATAGGAGCTGTGGTTATTCACAGGGCACCGGGGAGGTTTCCTCTCCACAAGCTCCCCCACAGGGCCTCAATATTAAACTAATTACCCAGTATGATACCAGCTGTTACAGTGACTTGTGGTTATTATTTATCATTTTCACCCTCCCTGAATGGTTAACCGGCCAGGTATGGTTAATCCCCCCCAGGGCCCACTTCAGGCCCCTGGCCTGCCATACGAGACCCAGGGAAGGTGGCTGGGTTCAGGCAGGCGTAACTGGATCCTCCCCCTCTCTGGGTCATTATGGAGCTCCCACAGCACCTGTATACTAGAGCAGGACTCCTCAGGGCTGATGGGATATTTATGAGGGGTATGAGGCTTCCAGGGCTGTTGCTGTTAGCTTGTTCTCCAGTCTACAGGATGGGGTGGGGTGAGGAGGGGGGAGGCAGTTGTGTGTGTGTGGTGTGTGTGGTGTGTGTGGTGTGGTGTGTGTGTGTGTGTGTGTGTGGTGTGTGTGTGTGTGTTGTGTGTGTGTGTGTGTGTGTGTGTGTGTGTGTGTGTGTGTGTGCGTTAACATTAGTAAGGTCAAGGTATGGACCCTCAACCCCCATATCTAACCCCCCCCCTCTCTGTAACATGTACAAACCAATCTAACCCCGCCTCCCTCTCTCTCTCTGTAACATGTACACCCCATCTAACCCCCTCTCTCTCTGTAACCATGTACAACCAATCTAACCCCCCCCCCTCTCTCTGTAACCATATCAAACCAATCTACCCCCCCCCCCTTCTCTGTAACAATGTACAACCAATCTAACACCCTCCCTCTCTCTGTAACCATGTACACCAATCTAACCCTCCTCTCTGTAACCATGTACACACCAATCTCCCCCCCTCTCTCTGTAACCATGTACAAAATCTACCCTCCCCTCCCTTCTGTAACCATGTGCAAACCAATCTATACAACCGCCTCGCCTCGTCTTCTGTAAATGTAACCTGTATGATATTTCTGTCCAGTGCCCTAAGCATACACCCATAGCGCTCTGGCACCTTAGTTTGCAATCTGATCAAGTAAAAACTGTCGATCTGGCATTTTCCAGGTCTTAAATAAGATGTTTTGCGATTAGATGGGTGGGGTGGAAATATTTTAGGCGTGTCCTTGAAAACATGATCGATCCAAAGTGGTAATTTCAGGCAGCGCCGATAGGGATATTTAAGACCAAACAAAAGCTGGTTTTAGAGGTTACGCAGTTGGTTATGGTATGAATTTTGACAGCGGAAACACAGCCTACCCAGCCGTGACGCACACTGCCCATATGCGCCTGGAACAAGAGTAGCCTAATGTRCTTTTAGTGCCTGTATACTTCTTATTTAGAAAYATAAAAAACGAATGTTTTTTTTCACATTTCGTTTTATTTAGCTTCCCCTCCTCTCAATAAAGGCTCAATGCGACGCTATAGCGAAGTTGTAAAAACTGTTGATAAAATCGCTTGGAAATACATATTAATCACCAAAGCTTTATTCAAATATAACGTTTGAGATGAGTAAAACAATGAGCTGACAATGACTTTGTTTCTCTGCATTGTAGTTATGCCCACTTTATTTTAGCCACGCAGGTCCCGTTTTGGACTTTCGTAAAAACACCCTCCATTATGTAGCCTACGTGTCGTGTCCATCATGAAACGAGAGACGAGAACGTCCGTGAATACCTGTGAACCTCGTATTTATAAGTTATCTGTAACCTGTAACAAGTGTTTGTTTTCCGTTTCATAACTTCAAAACCCAAGCCCTCCCTAGGCCTAATATAACGAAGGCTGGTTCAACAGCAATGTGTCTTTTTTTTTATCCCGGCGATTTTACATTTTACATGTTTATTTATTGTTGTTATTGTTTTGTTTTTTAAACAGATGGACTTGTTTTTCGTTTAATTTTAATACAACCAATCGTATTAGAATTCTTCACCATCCTGGTTTTATGGTCACAACGTCCGTGAAGTTGTGTGAATGCGATCTGTAAAATGGTTCCGATTCTGTTCATAAAACACAGGCCTATTTGGGAGCAGTATATAACGGTGAGTTGACAGTCTCCCTTTCTCTTCATATAAAGATCGTTGTCAAGCTATTCTGAAAACTTTGGATGTGCATAAAAAAAAACTCCATAGTCTGCGTTGTTTTAATATTATTTGTCCACAGGGAGAAAAGATGATGCCTGTAAGTGTGACATAGTTGTTGTTTTCGTTTTGTTTAGATTTTTGTCCGTCTCTTTCTAGGCTTTATCAATAATTAATTKAATATTGCATATTGACAATGTTTGGCATGTCCATACTCAGCCATACTGCAATTTACAGTAGGCCTAGCTCCTCTGTCAGTGGGAATGTTATTGAAGCTATGCAATGACTAAAAACAATGTGGACATGGAAAATGAATTCAAAATGAATACATTTTGATATTTCGTTTCTGTGAGACATTTAACGAACTGTAGCGGGCTAACATTTGAATTGGAGTTGATTCCAGGGCAATACATAAAACACCATAATACACAACTTGAAGCAGCCACACGTTTCACCATGGAGAACGTTCTGATTGGCCAGTGAGGGGGCCAAGCCTCGACACACCCAGAACTTGTTTATTAATCAAAACCCAGCCCTTTCGCGCCAACCCCAGCATGTGCGCCGATAATTGTAATAGGGAAAAAAGCAACACAATATTTCTGTCACATCCCTGAACCTATAGCAGCTTTTACAGCCTGCGGTTGTATTTACCATTGTATTAGGTTTGATGAGCCCCCTAGAATGAGCATTATGATGCATTTATATGACACTACAACATTCTATGGCAGCCATGTTAGCTCGCCTTCAACATTACATAGGGAATATTTCAACAGTGTTAAGTAACTGCATGTCTAGAATTAGAACGATATTCAACATGAGAAGAAAAGTTGGCCTAACTCTTTGAATACTGTATATGACTCTGGTTAATTGTATTGTTAACAAATGACAAATAAATCATATCAAAAGTATAGTGAATATTGCATGAAAAGATACTTAAGATTGAATATTCAATGAACAAAGGACTTTGTGAATTTGTTTCTTGTACTCAGTCAATTGAAAATGTGCTTTTGTAACATGAGTCAGTTTAGACATTTGTGCTTAGAGTTGTGAAAATTGCACCAAAATGAATTGAACAGTCAGGAGGAAGATGGTCAGAGGACCATGTTATTAGACCTGGTCTGGTCATGTGTTCTGGATGCCAACAGAGGCTCAGGCTATCATTTACACCAAAGGAAATTAAGAGGAGAGAGAGAGAGAGAGAGAGAGAGAGAGAGAGAGAGAGAGAGAGAGAGAGAGAGAGAGAGAGAGAGASAGAGAGASAGAGAGAGAGAGAGRGAGAGRGAGRRAGAGGAGGATGRAGAGAGAGAGACAGAGAGAGAGAGACATGAAAAGACACTGGAACAGGGAAAGGCTTGGAGGAGAAACAGTGGAAGTACTGCTGTGTATCCCAAATGACAACCTATATTCCTTATATAGTGCACTATTTTTGATCAGAGTCCTAAGGGGTTAAATATGGTTTAGTGGTTTAGTGATTTAGTGTGTTTACATTTGAAGCATTCCATTACACTGCAAAATAAGTGAACATTCCTGATTGGTAGCCTAATACCATCCTGTTGTTTTACTATACTTGATGTGGAAAAGCCACCAGAAATTCTACCCCTTAAAAATGGCGATGACATCATTCCAATGTTTCATTCCGCAGACTAGAGTTGCCAGAGAGGATGGAAACAAACTGTATTAGGCTCTGAGCCAGTGGAGGCTAGTCTCAACCCCACTAAGATAGACGAAGAAGAAACCCCTTGGAGAGAACCAATCAAAGCTCAGCCAGAAATAAGCACAACTCTGCCAGACTACAGCATTTCTCCAGACTACAGCATTTCTCCAGACTACAGCATTTCTCCAAAGACTACAGGCAATTTCTTCCAGAGTACAGAATTACCAGTACTTCCAGCATCACCAGGACTTACAGCATTTCCAGATCTAACCAGCCATTTCTTCCCAAGACTCATTACTCCCCAGGACTACAGCATTTCACCAGACTACAGCATTTCACCAGACTACAGCATTTCTCCAGACTACAGCATTTCTCCAGACTACAGCATTTCTCCCAACGGCCTCCTGTCAAAGATCTCCCTCGCTGTGAGTCACGTGAGTCGTGTCAGTCAGTGTCACTTGCTGCTCCCTCTCCGGCCTCTAGGTCACCAGGCTGCTCGTTATGGCGCACACCGTTCACCATCGTTAAGCGCGTCAGCGTATTGTGACACTCACCTGGTCTCCATCACCTCCTTGATGACCTGCCCTTTATATGTCACTCCCTTTTGGTTTCTTCCCCAGTCGTCATTGTTTCTGTTTACCGTTCCAGTGTCATGTCTGTGTGCTGTTACGTGTTTATAGTTTTGTATTCAGTTGCGTTTATTTTATTTTAAACATTTCACTCCCTGAACTTGCTTCCCGACTCTCAGCGCACATCGTAACAGCCGGGCTAATGAAATAGAGGAGGTCGGGGGGTTGATTGCAACACGACCCATATACGTACTATACACATGCTCTTGAGTCCTGAACTCACCCCAATAGAGGAACGTCTCTATGACCAAATATGGTATTGGTACTTTATGTACTGTAATAAAACGAGACTAGCATTAGCGTATTCATGCCCAGTGTTGTAGCCTTGCAGTGTAACCAAGACCTCAGCCAGCAGGAATTCCTTATTAGTCTCTATAGGAAGAAAAAAAACTCCAATGCCGTTCTTACCTGCAGCAGGAGGTCGGGGGTCACAGCTGCTGGTGCATGKTCCTGTCTATCAAGGAGGACATATCCCGTCAGAGGCGGAGGGGAGTGCGTGGGCGATCCACATCACAGAAGACCCAGTTTTATTGCCAGTGATAAAAACKAAATAAATCCGGGGTAATCATGGCAGGCCCGGCGTCGTTTCATGCCCTCTGTGGCGGCACTGCAACGAGACAAGGGGGGGAAAAATCACACATCCTATTTCATACACCCTCCCCACCACACCTGTCCAGCGCCTTGCCCCCTGCTCTCCTCTCGCCAGTGCTGAAAATGTGTTTTATGGCCGTTTGAATCGTTTTCCCCTCGTCCGTCTGCAGATGGGTTAAAAGGACATCAAAGAGGATTTAATGTTTTCACGGTGGCGCTCACGTTTCCAAGCAGTATTGAGTTCAAAACGACTGCTGCATTTTTACAGTAGATTTAATCACATTAAGCGCTGGCTTAACGTATAACAAATTTCACCGGTACAACATCAAATGGCATGACCCCTTGTGGTATAATCAGCCGTGGAATATTTTTCATCATTCAATATCTGTACAAGTCACATGATAGTTTTGCGGGCAGCGGAGATTAATCCATCACTAACAGACTGTGGTAGTGTAGAGACAGTAGACTAGGAGAGAGTAGTCCATCACTAACAGACTGTGGTAGTGTAGAGACAGTAGACTAGAGAGATTAGTTCATCACTAACAGACGTGTTAGTGTAGAGACAGTAGAACTTAGGAGAGAGTAGTCCATTCACTAACAGACTGTCGGTTAGTTAGAGACAGCTTAGACCTAGGAGAGAGTATCCATCACTAACAGACTGTGGTAGTGTAGAGACAAGTAGACATAGGAGAGAGTAGTCCATCCATAACAGACTGTGGTAGTTTGTAAGAGACAGTAGACTAGGAGAGAGTAGTCCATCACTAACAGACTGTGGTAGTGTAGAGGACAGTAGACTAGGAAGAGAGCAGTCCATCACTAACAGACTGTTGGTAGTGTAGAGACAGTAGACTATGGAGAGAGTAGTCCATCACTAACAGACTGTGGTAGTGTAGAGACAGTAGACTAGGAGAGAGTCTAGTCCATCACTAACAGACTGTGGTAGTGTAGAGACAGTAGACGGGTAGATGAGAGAGTAGTATATGAGAGAGTAGTCCATCACTAACAGACTGTGGTAGTGTGAGACAGTAGACTAGGAGAGAGTAGTCCACCACTAACAGACTTGTGTGGTAGAGACAGGTACTAGGAGAGAGTAGTCCATCACTAACAGGACTGTGGTAGTGTAGAGACAGTAGACTACAGGATAGTAAGGTCCATTCACTAACAGACTTGTGGTAGTGTAGAGACAGTAGACTAGGAGAGAGTAGTCCATCACTAAACAGACTGTGGTAGGTGTTTAGTACAGTAGACTAGGAGAGAGTAGTTCCATCACTAACAGGACTGTGGTTAGTGTAGAGACAGTAGACTATAGGAGAGAGTAGTCCATCACTAAAGACTGTGGTAGGTGTAGAGACAGTAGACTAGGAGAGAGTAGTTCATCACTAACAGACTGTGGTAGTGTAGAGACAGTAGACTAGGAGAGAGTAGTTCATCACTAACAGATTGTGGTAGTGTAGAGACAGTAGACTAGGAAGCCGTATGATAAGAAAAAGCATTTCTTTGTTCTGCCCTCGGTCCATTGTTTCTCTCATTATATGTATGGCTCAATCTCTCCGTCTAGATTCTTCTATCTAAAGACCATTTCCTTGAGAAACTAGGATTGATGGTTCCCTGGAATATACTCTGGGAACAGGCTATGATGTCACTCTAAAAACACGTTGGGCCTTTCATGGCCAGGTTAATCAAGACAAGCTTCCTCTACTGGGCTCTGTGTGTGTGTGTGNTATTACGTTCTTTTTGGCCACTTGAGACCAAGTTTGCGCTGGTTGTTTTGCTGTATAGTGAAGTCACTGTGCCAAAATGGCATAGGAAAGGACTTTAGCTGACTATCTTGAATCAATGACCCATCTGTTTGGAAGGTGAAGCTTTCTTCTGCGTCGATGTCATGAGGTCCTGTAGATGCTTGCTGGAGCAGGCAATCAGGTGTGTCTTTCTCATAGTTAAATAAGAACAGTACAGGGTGAGGAAACATTTCTTTCCTATTGTGGTGCGCGAGTGGGAGGGGTGGAGGTTTGAAGGGTTGTTATAATGAATGGTTTGTCTCCAGTTGCCGCTTAAAAATAATTCTGTTGTCACTTTTCTCCCTGTGTAAGAGATGAGAAGACAGAGGTACCACGAGGAGAGAGAGAGAGAGAGAGAGAGAGAGAGAGAGAGAGGAGAGAGAGAGAGAGAGAGAGAGAGAGAGAGAGAGAGACAGACAGACAGACAGACAGACAGACAGACAGACAGACAGACTAGACAGATCGACAGACATGACAGACAGACAGACAGACAGACACGACAGAGACAGACAGACAGAAGACAGCACAGACAGACCTCAGACATGACAGAGAGACGAGACAGAGATGACGGAGAGAGAGAGAGAGAGACCAGACAGATTTGGACAGCGAACCAGACAGACCAGACAGCAACGCAGACAGATACCTCGAGAAGCAGCAGACAGTGTGATCTCCTACTGCTATCTAGTGGACGAACTGGGAATCAGACAGGGGGTATATTTACATAAATGGATAAATAGAGACTTAAGCTTTCTCCTTACATGTATATCATTCCTGAAAGACGAAAAATGCACATTGCACAAGCCATGCGCTTTTAACCTTTTACTGCAGTGGGGTAAATCCGGGTCACACAGTGTTTGTTGGTGGTCTTAAACAAATCTACTTTGAAACAAAAATATTCACCTCACACACTCATGGCTATGAGCTTCAAGAAAGCTTAAAGAAGACCCTGCACCATGTCAGATAAAGAGCTGAAATGTATTCCATTTTGCATCCCAATATTACACTTTATACACATCACAGAAGACTGAAATATAACAACACTGTTTGACATAGAAACACCGGATTCCCCCGGTTGTCACGTATGCTCCCTCTCCGGCCTCTAGGTCATCAGGCTGCTGATTATCCCACACACCTGTCACCATCGTCTCATGCACCAGCGCCTCATGACACTCACCTGGACTCCATCACCACCCTGATTATCTTCCCTGTATCTGTCACTCTGGTTCCTTCCTCAGGAGTTGTTGACTGTTTCCATGTTGGTGTTTTGTGTTCATTGTTTCTTTTATTTATTAAAACTCTCACTCCCTGAACTTGCTTCCTGACTCTCAGCACGCTCCTTACACCGGTACATTTCAGGGTTTTCTGGCCTGCTGTATCTTGGACCCTGTAGTCATCACATTGTTTCCGACACATTAATCAGAATCCCAAATGTCTGACCTTTCAAACAGTACTAAGCATGTGTTTGTATGATTAATAGTTTTGAATCCAAAATGTACTTTATGAGGGTATATATACAATATTATGTGTTGTTTAGAAAATGGCACCAGAGCGGGTCAGAGTTTAACAGGATATACCCTCATATCAACCACAAATACAGAACCGTAGGAGCATTGAACACAGTGTTGAAAGTTACAATAGAGTTGATAGAGAACAATAGAGAACAATAGAGAGGAATAGAGAGGAATAAAGAATAATAGAGAGGAAGAGAGAACAACAGAGAGGAATAGAGAGGAATAGAGAACAATAGAGAGGCATAGAGAGGAATAGAGAGGAATAGAGAACAATAGAGAGGAATAGAGAGGAATAGAGAGGAATAGAGAATACGAGAACAATAGAGAGGAATAGAGAATAAGTGAGGAATAGAGAGGAATAAAGAATAATAGAGAGGAATAAGAGGAATAGAGAACAATAGAGCGGAAATAGAGAACAACAAAAGGAATAGAGAACAACAGAGAGGAATAGAGAACAATAGAGAGGAATAGAGAACAATAGAGAGGAATAGGAATAATAGAGAGGGATAGAGAACAATAGAGGAGGAATAGAGAACAACAAGAGAGGGAAATAGAGACACAAATAGAGATGAATAGGACACAGAGAGGAAATAGCAGACAAAGATAGGAATAGAGAACCAATAGAAGAGTTATAGAGAGATAGAGAACAAATGGAGAGTTATCGAGAGGAATAGAGAACATGAGGGAATAGAGAACATAGAGAGGAAATAGAGCGGAATAGAGAACAATAGAGAGTTATAGAGAGAATAAGAACAATAGATAGGGAATAAGAACAATAGAGAAGGAATAGGAGAACAATAGAGAGTTATAGAGAGGAAATAGAGAACAATAGAAGAGTTTATAGAGAGGAATAAGAACAAATAGAAGGGGAATCGAGAACAATAAGAGGAATAAGACTAATAGAGAAGGAATAAGAATAATAGAGAGGAAGTAGAGAACAATAGAAGGGGATAGAGAACCAATAGAGAACAATAAAAGAGGATATAGTGATAGAGAACAATAGAGAAAATATATCTAAATAAAGAGGAATAGAAAACATGAGAACAATAGAGAGGAATAAGGGACAATAGATATGAAATAGAGAACAATAGAGAACAATATAGAACAAATAGAGACAATAGAGAACAATATATCTAATAAGAGGAATAAGAAAACAATAGAGACAATAGAGAGGAAAATAGGGAAATTAGATATGAATAGAGAGGAAGAGAGAACAATAGATGAAAATAGTTGATAAGAGAACAATAGAGAAAATAAGATTATGAAATAAGGGAAACAATAATATGCATAGAGAGGAATAGAGAAAATAAAGATGAATATAGTTGATAGAGAACAAAGAGAACAATAGATATGAATAGAGAGGAATAGAGTAGCCCCGTGGCCAGTCTCTCCCACACACACAGTGTAAGCGTAGTGTTAGTGATAGAATAAGAGCTAGCAGTCTCTCCACTCCCACACGGTATAGATCAGTGACCTGACTCCTGCTCATTGGACCCCTGAACAGCATAAGAAATACACAGAGGAACAGCAGAAATATACAGAGGAAACAACACAGTATAATCAGTGACCCTGACTCACTCCTCATTGACTCTGAACAGCAGAAACACAGAGGAACAACAAACAGTTATAGATCCAGTGACTCTGACTCTCTCATTGACTCTGAACAGCAGAAAATACACGAGAGGAACACAACACGGTATAAGATCAGGTGACTCTGACTCTCTCATTGACTCAGCAGAAATACACCAGAGGTTACACAACACAGTATAGATCAGTGACCTGACTCTCTCATTGACTCTGAACAGCAGAAATACAACAGAGGAACACAACACCAGTAATAGATCAGTGACCTGACTCTCTCATTGACTCTGACAGCAAGAAAATACACAGAGGAAACACAAACAGTAGTAGATCAGTATGAACCTGACTCTCTCAATTTGTATATATGTATTAAATACAAAGAGGAACACAACACAGATAATCCGTGACCTGACTCTACGTCATTGACCTCAGCAGAAATACACCAGAGGAACACAACACAGTATAGATCAGTTGACCTGACTCTCTCATTGACTCTGAACAAGCAGAAATAACAACATGAGGAACCAACACAGTATAGATCAGTGACCTGAATCTCTCATTGACTCAGCAGAAATACACAGAGGAACACAAACAACAAGTTAGATCAGTGGACCTGACTCTCTCATTGACTCAGCGAAATACACAGAGGGAAACAAACAGTATAGATCAGTGACCCTGCTCGTCTCATTTGAACTCAGCAGAAAATACACAGAGGAACACAAACATAATTAGATCAGTGACCTGACTCTCTATTGACTCTGAACAGCAGAAATAACAGAGGAAACAAACACCAGTATAGATCCAGTGGAACAATGACTCTCCTCATTGACCCTGAACAGCAGAAACACAAGGAAGTAGAAATATCACAGAGGAACACAACACAGTTATACGATCAGTGACCTGACTCTCTCGTTCATTGACTCTGAAAGCAGAAATACACAGAGGACACACAACACAGTAACGATCAGTGACCTGACTCTCTCATTGACTCTACGCAAGAAATACACAGAGGAACACAACACGCAGTAAGATCAGTGACCTGAACTCTCTCAATTACTCTAGCAGAAATACAACAGAGGAAACACAACACAGTATAGATCAGTGACCTGACTCTCTTCATGACTCTGAACAGCAGAAATACACAGAGAGACACAACACAGTATAGATCAGTGACCCTGACTCTCTCATTGATCTGACAGCAGAAATACACACGAGGAACACAACAACAGTCATAGATCAGTGACCTGACTCTCTCATTGACTCAGCAGAAATACCAAGAGGAACACAACCACAGTATAGACAGTGACTGACTCTCTCATTGACTCAGACAGCAGAAATACACAGAGGAACACACAACAGTTTATAGATAAAGTGACCTGACCTTCTCATTGATCTAAACAGCAGAAATACACGAGGGAACCACACCACAAGACAGATAGATAGTGACCTGGACTCTCTCATTGACTCAGCAGAAATAACAGAGAACACAACACCAGTAATAGATCGTGACATGACTCTCTACATTGACTCAGCAGAAATACAAAGAGGAACAACAACACAGTAAGATCAAGTGACCTACCTCTCTCATGACTCAGCAGAAATACACAGAGGAACACAACACAGTATAAGATCAGTGACCTGAACTCTCCATCATGGACTCTGAACAGCAAAATACACGAGGAACACAACAACAGTATAGATCAGTGACCTGACTCTCTCTATTGACTCTGAACAGCATGAAGATACACAGAGAACACAACACAGATAGATCAGTGACCTGACTCTCTCATTGACTCAGCAGAAATACACAGAGGAACACAACCACAGTATAGAATCAGTGACCTGATCTCTCATGTGACTCAGCAAAATACACAGAGGAACACAACACGGTATAGATCAGTGACCTGACTCTCATCATTGATACTACAGCAGAAATTACACAGAGGGAACACAACACAGTTAGATCAGGACCGACTCTTCTCAATGCTGAACCAGCAAGACATACACAGGGCACAAACACAGTATAGATTCAGTGACCTGACTCTCTCATTGGACCGCAAAATGAGCAATACAAGAGGAACCAACACAGTATAGATCAGTGACCTGACTCTCTCATTGGACTCACGCAAGAAATACACAGAGGAACACAACACAGTATAGGAATCAGTGACCTGACTCTCTCATTGACTCTGAACAGCAGAAATTACACAGGGAACAACAACACAGTATAGATCAGTGACCTGACTCTCTCATTGACTCTTGACTAGCAGAAATACACGAGGAACACAACACAGTTATAGATCAAGTGAACCTGGACTCTCTCTTGACTCAGCAGAAATACACAGAGGAACATCAACCAGTATAGATCAGTTGACCTGACTCTCTCATTGACTCAGCAAGAAATACAACGAGGAACAACACAGTATAATCAGTGACCTGAACTCTCTCATTGACTCAGACAGAGAAATACACAGAGGACACAAGCACAGTAAGATCAGTGACCTGATCTCTCTTGACTCTGAAAAGCAGAAATACACAGAGGAACACAACACAGTATAAGTCAGTGAACCTGACTCTCTCATTGACTCTAGCAGAAATACACAGAGGAACACAACACAGTAATAGATCATGACGCTGACTCTCTCATTGACTCAGCAGAAATACACAGAGGACACAACACAGTATAGATCAGTGACCTGACTCTCTCATTGACTTACAGCAGAAAATACACAGAGGAACAAGCAACAACGAGTATGAGATCGCAGTGGACCTGACTCTCTCATTGACTCATGACAGCAGAAATACAACAAGAGGAACACAACACAGTATAGACGAGTGACCTGACTTCTCTCATTGGACTCAGCAGAAATACACAGAGGAACAACAACCACAGTATAGATCAGTGACCTGACTTCTCTCATTGACTCGAACAGCAGAAATACACAGAGGAAACAACACAGTATATGATCAGTGACCTGAACTCTCTCATGACTCTGAAACAGCAGATACAACAGAGGAACACACAACACAGTAATAGATCAGTGACCTGACTCCTCTCATTGACTCTGAACGAGCAAAATACACAGAGAACACACACAGTATAGATCAGTACCTGACTCTTCCATTTGACTCAGCAGAAATACACAGAGAACACAACACAGTATAATGATCAGTGACCTGACTCTCTCATTGACTAGCAGAAATACACAAGAGGAACACAACACGGTATAGATCATGTGACCTTGACTCTCTCATTGACTCTGCAAAGCAAAATACCAGAGGAACACAAGAGCAGTTATAGATCAGTGACTGACTCTCTCATTGACTCTGACCAGGAAATACACGAGAACACGGCAACACAGGAATTAGATCAGGTGACACCTGACTCTCTCACTTGAACTTCTGAACAGCAGAAATACACAGAGGAAACACAACACAGTATAGATCAGTGACCTGACTCTCTTCATTGACTCAGCAGAAAACACAGAGGAACACAACACAGTATAGATCAGTGGACCTGGACTCTCTCAGTTGACTCGAGCAGCAAAAATACACAGAGGAACACAACACAGTATAGATCAGTGACCTGACTCTTCATGACTCTGAACACAGAAATACACAGAGGGAACACAACACAGTATATAGTCAGACCTGACCTTCGTCATTGAACTCGCATAATCACAGAGGAACACAAGTATAGCAGTGACGACTCTCTGATACAAAAACAGAGGAACACAACACAGTTGAGATCAGTTACCTGACTCTCTCATTGACTCAGCAGAAATACACAGAGGAACACCAACACACGTATAGATCAGTGAACCTGACTCTCTTCATTGACTCATCAGAAATTACACATGAGAAACACAACACAGTATAGATTCAGTTGACTGAACTCTCTCATTGCTCTGAAACAGCAGAAAACACAGAAGGAACACAACACAGTATAGATCAGTGACCTGACTCTCTCAAATCAAAATCATTGACTCTACGCAGAAATACACAGAGGAACACAAACAAGTATAGATCAGTGACCTGACTCCTCTCATTGACTCGAGCAGAAATACCACAGAGGAACACAACACCACGTATAAGATCAGTGACCTGACTCTTTCATTGACTAAACAGCAAGAAATACACAGGGAACACAACACAGTATTAGATTCAGTGACCTGACTCTCTCATTGACTCTGAACAGCAGAAATACACAGAGGAACACAATCACAGTATAGATCAGTGAACCTGAATCTCTCATTATCAGCAAGAAATACCACAGAGGAACCTAAACACAGTATAGATCAGTGACCGACTCTCTCATTGCTCACAGAAAATAGCAGAGGACACACAACACGTATATATAGTGACCTGACTTCTCGATTGACTCGAACAGAGAAATACACAGAGGAACAACAACAACAGTATAGATCTCTCATTGACCTGACTCTTGTTATCAATTGAGCTCACAGCAGAAATACACAGAGGAACAACACATATAGATCAGTGAACCTGACTGTATCTACATTGGAAGCTGCTTCAGCAGAAATAACACAGAGGATCACATCTTACCTAAGTAAGACGTGCACCTTGGACTTTCTCGTCATTTTACTCAGCAGATAATATCACTTAGAGAGACAACCTAGCAACACGTCATTAGATACGTGGTACCTGACTTCTATCCTCAGTTTGTAACTTACAGCAATATACACATAGAGGAACACTATTCAACACGTAAATGATTTAGTCGCAGTGGCCCTGTACTGTCTCATATGGTACTCAGCAGATCACGACAAATACACAACACAAAGTAATAGATCAGTGACCTGCACATCTTCTCATTGGACTCGAACAGCAGATAAATACACAGAGGAACACAACACAGTATAGATCAGTGACCGATGTCTCTCATTGACTACTGAACAGCAGACATCACACAGAGAACACAACACAGTATAGAACTCCAGTGCCTGAGCTTCTTCATTGACTCAGCCAGAATACACAGAGGAACACCAGTCACAGTATAGCATCGTAGCGACTGACTCATCTCAATTTGGACTCTGCAGAGAAAGATACAGAGAACAGAACACAGTAGTAGAAATCAGTGTACTGACTCTTTCATCACTTTGAACAGCAGAAATACCACAGAGGAACACAACACAGCTATAGATCTAGCTGGACCTGACTTTCTCTAATTGGACTCTGAACATGCAAGAATGATACACAGAGGAACACACCACAGTATAGATCAGTGACCTGACTCTTCTCATTGACTCCAAGATGAACAGCCAGAGAAACAGAGAAGTAGCTCCATGCTACTCTTTTCTATGAATTCTTACAAGCCAATGACAGTAAAACAATACAGATCACGTGACCTAGCATCTCTCTACGAATTGGCTGAATCAGCAGAATACACAGAGGAAACATCAACACATGTATAGATCTGTGACTGATCTCTCTCATTGGACTCAGCAGATAATACAACAGAGGGAACACACAACAGTATAGATGTCAGTGAGACCTGACTCTCTCGATTGACTCTACGCAGAAATACACAGAGGAACAACAACACAGCTAAGATCCGTAACCTGACTCTCTCGATTGCTCTCAGCAGAAATACACAGAAGAACACAAGCACACAGTATAGATCGGACCTGACTCTCTCATGATGCTGACGCAGAAAATACAAAAGGAACACAACACAGTATAGATCAGTGACCTGACTCCCTCTCATGATCAGAGCAGAAATAACACAGTCGGTACACTACTCAATCTATCATCAGTAAAGATCGGTGACCTGACCGCTCTCATTGTACTCTGAAGTGTGGCAGCAGAAATACACAGAGGAACCAACAAGCTAGTAAGATCAGTGACCTGACTCTCAACACTAGCAGATACAGGGAAACACAACTGACATGACACTGTCAACTAGGGCAGAGAAATACACAGAGGAACACAACCACAGTATTTAGATCTATGTGACCTGACTACTCTCATTTTGACTCCTTGACAGGCAGAATAACATGAGGAACACAAACGATCAGTATTTAGATACTAAGTTCACTGACTCTCTCATTGACTCAGCAGAAATACAACAGAGGAACACAACACAGTATAGATCAGTGACTGACTCTCACCTCATTGACTCTGAACAGGCAGAAATCACAGAGGAACACAACACAGTATAAGATCAGTGACCTGACTCTCTCAATCTGACTCTGAAC
>NW_019947871.1:0-3262 GCF_002910315.2 Salvelinus sp. IW2-2015
TGGGTTCATCAAAATAAACCTACCATTAAAATCTATAGACTGATCATTTCTTTGTCAGCTTGGGCAAACGTACAAAATCAGCAGGGGATCAAATACTTTTTTTTCCCTCACTGTACTATATAGAGGAAATATATATATATGTATAGGAAAGAAAGGAGTGGGGACTGCCGCCACTCTGTAAAACAAGGTTTACTAACCCTTTTGGGACTGAACTGGATTGCTCTTCCACTTCAACGGATAAGAGTTGGTTATTACCGTTTCCCATGGCCTACCTGCAGAGAACGAGTGCTTTTGGCTCAAACACATATTGTCATTGGCTGCCAGATGTGCAGGCCTTTCCTTCTGGAGGAGACACGTAATATTGCCAGCACTGACGTAAAACCAAAAGGCTGCAGAAAGGCCTTTTCCCCCCCCAGTCCTCTCCTATTACAATGACGATGACCGTGGCTCAGTAAGAGCATAGATCTGTCGAGTAACAGATAGTACGTATGTAGAGTTGTGAAGAATGTTCACTCCAGCCAGTGTTGTGGTGTGCAGGTGTCATGAACCTCCTGACACTTGCGACGAGGGTGATGTAGATGATCGGACTCAGATGCTGAGCAACTGCAATTCGAGTTTGGTAGTAGCAGATGGTAGAGGTGTGGGGCACGTTAGCTCGAGAGGAGGGTCGCTTCTCTGTGTCAATCGACGAACCAGATTACAGTTTATATGAAACGGGTTAGTAGGAAGTTTAGGGATATAGAGCCTAGGGTGATGGTTCAAGGTTAGAGAAGTAGTCAATCCATCAGGGCTACAGCTAAAGAGGAGAGTGGAATACCCATAATCGCTGCAACATTGAAAGTGCAATTACATACGTGTGACACGTGAAATAATAGACAGAGCAGATACAGTGAGAAGGCTCAAGTTGTCCATACTGTTACACTTTACAGAAGCGATGGCCTCAAGCAAATGCATATCTATACTATAAACACATTTCACTAGACTTATTGTTCTGGGATATCTGTTACTTTACAGTTCCTGGAAATGTTATTTAGATATGTAATTCTCATTGGCAGTATTGTATGTAAGGATTCTGCTCTTCACCCAGGGCTTTTGTCTCCCATAGACTTTCTGCCGTTTGCAGTTCTAAAATGGCTCCCCAGCGCTGTAGGGAGACCACTCTACTGGTGGGAAGTGAGTACTGCATCTGTTCTTCCCACCACTGCCGCTCTAACAGATAACACTTCTGTCCCCTTCCCCTCCCCCCACTCACCACCCCACCGACTCCTCCACCACCACCACACTCCTCTCCACCACCACCACACCCTCCTCACTTCGACACCTCCACCACACCACCACCTCCACCACCACCCACCCTCCACCAACACCACGCCACCACTCCTCTACCACCAGCTACTATTCACCACCCATACCGCTCTAACAGATAACACTGCTCCCCTTCTCCACCTCCTCCACCACCTACCACCACACCACACCTCCTCCACCACACACCACCTCACCCACTCCACCACCTCCTCCACCAGCACCTCCTTCCACCACCACCTCCGTCTACAACCACACCAACATATACGCTCTCTAACACTTCCTTTCCACTTCAACACACCCCACCTTCCCCACACCACCTCCTCCCCCCCCTCATCCCCCCTCCTCTCCACCACACCCCTCTCCACCCTCCTCCCAGCTCCACACCACCACCACCACACCCTACACACTCCCTCCCAACCTTCCACCACCACACCCCACCTCCTCCTCCACCACCACCACCACTACCACTCCACCACCAACCACACGATCACTCTCCCACTCCCACCACCACTCCACCACCACCACCCTCCTCCACCACCACCTCGCACCACCACCACCAGTAGTCTAAACAACATAACTCTCACTTCTCAGCACCCATCCACCACCAACCATCACGTCACTCCCCCTCCACCCTACCACCCCACACACCCCCCACGTACACACATCTCCCCTTCTCCACCTCCAACACCACAGCTACACCACCATCTCCACTCTCACCACCTTACCAACAACCACAGATAAAACATCTCCCCTTCTCCAGCACACCAACACCACAATCAAAGCAACACTCGCCCTCTCACACCTCCACGCAACCACCCTACCACAGATACCAGCACATCTCCCCTTCTCATCCCACCTCCAACACCACAGATAACACATCTCCCCTTCTCCACCACCAACACCACAGATAACACATCTCCCCTTCTCCACCACCAACACCACAGATAACACATCTCCCCTCCTCCACCTCCACCACCACTACCACAGATAACACATCTCAGCTCTATCAAATCATTAGGATCGTGGCTTCGGCCAGGGAAGACCGACAGAGAGAGAAAAAAACATTCTGCTCAGTAATAGCAAAAAATAATAATAAAACGTTTGGAACGGCATACATATTAACCTGGAACATATGCGAGAGCCAGGTCATTTTTCCATAAGCTAAAAAACCTAAAGAGGATGAATATAAACATTCCCTCCTGTAAGCTGCTCTTTTTTTATACTGCAACAGCAGATACAGCTTAATGAAAACGGAGCAATTACTATATTGAGGTCGGAAGGCAATGACTGGATGGTGCTGCTGTCCAGGGCATAGAAATAGAACAGAATTAGAATAGATTTACATAGACTTGATTATGGATTCCCAATTTTAGTAATTATATTTATATGATCCATGTGCTGACTGCACTGCACTGCCAAACACTATACTATAGCCTGTGTGTGCGCGTGTGTGTTCAGTTAGTCAGTCAGTCAGTCAGTCAGTCAGTACAGCCTGTATCAGGGGAAGTGATTGGGTAGAGCTGAGCTATTTGTTCTTTAGGACCTGCTTAGCAAGTTTAGCGAAGCTTAGCGAGTTAGCGACTAATGCTAATCTAAAGCTAATCCTGGTGTTTGGCCATCAGGGACGAAGGATGTTTGGCCATCAGGGACGGTTTAGTTCATTAATTTTTCTTCACGCTGTGCTGGACTACGTGAAGAGTGCTCTGTGTCCAATTTGCTTAATTATCTTTACAGCAAGATCATTACTGTACAGTCGTGGCCAAAAGTTTTGAGAATGACACAAATATAAATGTTCACAAAGTCTGCTGCCTCAGTTTGTATGATGGCAATTTGCATATACTCCAGAATGTTATGAAGAGTGATCAGATGAATTGCAATTAATTGCAAAGTCCCTCTTTGCCATGCAAATGAACTGAATCCCCCCCAAAAAACATTTCCACTGCATTTCAGCCCTGCC
>NW_019947871.1:6719-19282 GCF_002910315.2 Salvelinus sp. IW2-2015
CTGCCTTTAGCTAAGGCACTCAGAATCAAAGGCTAAACCACTTACTTTCCCCATATAGAATTAACCCACTACTTTCCCCATATATAGAATCAAACCATACTTTCCCCATATATAAATAAACCCACTACTTTCCCCATATATTAGAATTAAAACCGACTACTTTCCCTATATATAGATAAAACCCACTACTTTCCCCATATATAGAATTAACCCACTATTCCCCATATATAGAATTAAACCCCACTATTTCCCATAATAGCAATAAACCCACTACTAGACCTTTCCCCATATATAGAATTAAACCCACTACTTTCCCATATAGAATCAAACCCACTATTTTCCCTATATAGAATCAAACCCACTATTTTCCCCCATATATAGAATAAACACTTCTTTCCCCATATTATAGAATCTAAACCCACTACTTACCCATATATAGAATTAAACCCACTACTTTTCCCCATATATAAATTAAAGCCCACTACTTTACCCATATATAGAATTAAACCCCACTATTTCCCCATATATAGAATTAAACCCACTACTTTCCCCATATATAGAATTAACCACTACTTTCCCATATAGATCAAACCCACTATTTCCCCAATATAGAATCAAACCCACTATTTCCCCATATATAGAAGTAAAACCCCACACTTTCCCCATTATAGAATCAAACCACTACTTTACCCATCATATAGAATCAAACCCACTTTTTCCCCTATATAGAATCAACCCACTACTTTCCCCATATAAATCAAACCCACTACTTTCCCCATATATAAATCAACACCACTACTTTCCCCATATATAAATCAAACCCACTACTTTCCCCATATATAGAATTAAACCCACTACTTTACCCATATATAGCAATTCAAACCCACTATTTTCCCATATATAGAATCAAACCCACTACTTTCCCCAATATAATAACCCACTACTTCCCCATATAGGAATTAAACCACACTACTTTCCCCATATATAGGAATCAAAACCCACTACTTTCCCCATATATAGAATCAACACCACTATTTCCCCATAATAGAATCAAACCCACTACTTTCCCCAATATAATTCAAACCCACTACTTCCCCATATATAAATTAAACCCACTAATTTTCCCCATATATAGAATTAAACCGCCACTACTTTCCCATATATAGAATCAAACCCACTACTTTCCCCAATATAATTAAACCCAAGCTTACTTTCCCCATATAGAATCAAACCCACTACTTTCCCCATATATAGAATTAAACCCACTACTTTCCCCATATATAAATTAAACCCACTACTTTCCCCATTGTCCACATATAGAATCAAACCCACACTTTCCCCATATTATAATTTACAAACCCAACTACTTTCCCCATATAGAAATAAACCCACTAGCCCATATAGAATTAACCCACTACTTTCCCCATATATAGAATTAAACCCCACTATTTCCCCATATATAGAATTAAAACCCATACTTTCCCCTACTATAGAATTAAACCCACTACTTTCCCCATATATAGAATCAAACCCACTACTTTCCCATAATATAGAATTAAACCCACTATTTTCCCCATATATAGAATAAACCCACTATTTTCCCCATATATAGAATTAAACCCAACTACCTCTCCCCATATATAGAATTAACCCACTACTTTCCCCATATTATAGAATCAAACCCACACTTTCCCCGTATAGAAATCAAACCCACTACTTTCCCCATATATAGAATCAAACCCCACTACTCCCCATATATAGAATCAAACCCACTACTTTCCCCATATAGAATCAAACCCACTACTTTCCCCATATAGAATCAAACCCACTATTTTCCCCATATAGAATCAAACCCACTACTTCCCATATAGAATCAAAACCCACTACTTTCCCCATATATAGAATATTAAACCACTACTTTCCCCATATATAGAATTAAACCACTACTTCCCCATATATAGAATTTAAACCCACTATCTTTCCCCATTATAGAATCAAACCCACTACTTTCCCCATATAGAATCACAACCCCACTACCTTTCCCCATATATAGAATCAAACCCAACTACTTTCACCCATATATAATCAAACCCCACACTTTCCCCATATAGAATCAAACCCACTACTTTCCCCATAATATAGAAATCAAACCCACTACTTTCCCATAATATAGAATCAAACCCACTACGTTTCCCGCATAATAAATCAAACCCACTTACTTTCCCCATATAGAATCAAACCCACTACTTTCCCCATATAGAATCAAACCCACTACTTTCCCCACTATATAAGAATAAACCCACTACTTTCCCCATATTAGAATCAAACCCACTACTTTCCCCATATAGAATCAAACCCACTACTTTCCCCCATATAGAATCAAACCACTACTTTCCCATACTATAGAATTAAACCCACTAACTTTCCCCTTCATAATAAGAATTTTAAACGCCGCACTTACATTCCCCATTATTATAAAAATTAAACCCACTATTTTCCCCATTATAGAATCAAACCCAGCTACTTTCCCCATATAGAATTCAAAAACCCAACTACGTTTCCCCATATAAGAATCCTGGACATGATGAGTTTGGTATTTTCGGTATTTTATTAGAATCCCCATTAGCTGTTGCAAAAGCAGCAGCTACTCTTCCTGGGGTTCCACACTAAACATGAAACGTAATACAGAATGACACAATACAGAACATCATTAGACAAGAACAGCTCAAGGACAGAACTACGCACATTTTTTAAAAGGCACACGTARCCTACATAACAATTCATACACACAAACTATCTAGGTCGAATAAGGGAGAGGCGTTGTGCCACGAGGTGTTGCTTTATCTGTTATTTCTGTATTTTTTTGCGGAAGGCTAGCTGAAGGCTAGTTGTCCAGGTGATGTGTTACGAGTTCATTCTGCTGTGGACAGAGATCTACAATGTAAGGACGTCGACGTCACTGTCTCCCTCCCTGACTATGAAGGGCTGAGGAAGAGAGAGGGTAGCATTTCATTTCATGCCTGGTTGCTTGTGTGATGAGCGTCACACTCGCATGGCCGGACCCGTGTCGTACGTCAACCCGTCAGACAGGTGAGGAGGTTATCCATCTCACCGGTAGAAGCATCGTCTCGCACACAGACAAACAACAGCGCAACGCAACCAACAACCAAGCATATGTGTATGTCGGAGAGTAATAATGTCATATTCAAAAGCTGATCATTAGCATGCATGGAGCCGCCATGTGACAGATAGAGGACCAGTACATACACACATAAACACACGCATCAAATCACATGCTTTCGCTGATAGGCTAACAATGGTAAACGTTCATTCCTACAGATGGAGMACCACATATGTGCTTTTTTGGAGAKAATAWWWWTKATAGAATTCATGAATCATTATAAAAGTATAGAAAATACATTTTTTGAAATCAAAAACTAGCAAGTATAATTAAAAGGGAGAAGTGATGACAGGATCTCAGAATGTTGACTCTCTGGATGTGGTATACACCACCCGTCAGAATGTTGACTCTCTGGATGTGGTATACACCACCCATCAGACTGTTGACTCTCTGGATGTGTGTGTTATACACCACCCGTCAAGAACTGTTGAAATCTCTGGATGTGGTAGTACACCACCTCTCAGAACTGTTGACTCTCTGGATGTGTGTATCACCACGCCATCAGGACTGTTGACTCTCTGGCTGTGTTATACACCACCCGTCAGAATGTTGACTCTCTGGATGTGGTATACCACCCACCGTCCAGACTGTTGACTCTCCTGGATGTGGTATACACCACCATCAGGAATGTTGACATCTCTGGATGTGGTTACCACCACCGATCAGAATGTTACTCTCTCGGGATGTGGTATACCACCAACCCGTCAGATGTTATGACTCTCTGTGATGTGGTATACTACCCACCCATCAGAATGTTGACTCTCTGGATGGGTATAACACCACCCGTCAGAATGTTGACCTCTATTGCGTTACAGTGCATGATTGACCGGATGCGGTATCACCACCATTCATGGACCTGGGTTTACACCGGAATGTACTGCGATGTGTATAACGTTAGAGTCTGCTCCTGGATGTGGTGATACACCACCCATCAGATGTTGACTCTCTGGATTGTGCGTATACACCACCGACAGGAATGTTTAAACTCTCTGGATGTGGTATATCAACACACCCGTCAGAATGTTGATCCTCTCTGGATGTAATACACCACCCATCAGAATGTTTGATCTCTCTGGACTGTGGTATACCCCACCCATCCAGAATGTTGACTCTCTGGATGTGGTATACACCACCCATCAGAATGTTGATCTTCTCGGATGTGGTATTAGCACCACCCGTCAGAATCGTTGCTCTCTGGATGTGGTCCCCACTACACCACCCTTCCAGGAATGTAATAGAACTCTCTGCGATGTGGGTATACACCACCCATAAGAATGTTACTCTCGTGGATGTGGTATACACCACTCCGTTACAGAATGTTGAACGTGCCGATCTGGATGTGGTATAACACCCACGCTGGCAGAATGTTGTCGGACTGGCGCCCCACGTCCAGCTGTGACTCGCGTGGAGTGTATATATCACCACCCCGTCACGAGATGGTTTGACTTACTGGAGTGGGTAGGTCAGATTCACTCCTAGAGGTACACCACCCGTGTCAATGTTGACATCTCTGGATGTGCTATAGCCATCCACCCGTCAGAATGTTAACTCTCTGGATGTGGTAATACACCCACCCGTCAGAATAGTTTGACTTCTGGATGTGGTATACCAGCCACCCTTGCAGAATCGTGAACTCCTGCTGGATGTGGTATACACCAACCCGTCAGGAATGTTGACCTCTCTGGATGTGGTTATATCACCAACCCGTCAGAATGGTTACTCCTCTGGGATGGTGGGTATAGCACCACGCCGTCAGAATGTTGACCTCTCTGGATGTGGTATACACCACCCGTTCAGAATTGCTTTTGACTCTCGGATGGTGGTAGTACATCCACACCCGTCTAGAATGTTGACTCTCTGGATGTGGGTATACACTCACCCCATCAGAATGGTTGACTCTCTGGGAATGTGTTATACCACCACCCGTCAGAAGTGACTCATGTGTAACACCATCGTTCTTCGGATGTGGAACAACCACCTCGTGCAGAATGTTAGACTCTCTGGATGTGGTATACACCACCCGTCAGAATGTTTGACTCTCTGGGAGTGTGGTTAGCACCACGCCGTCAGAGATTGTTGAGCTCTCCGGATGTGGTATACACCACCCTGCGTCGTTCAGAATGTTGACTCTCTGGATGTGGTATTACACACCCGTCAGAATGTTGACTCTCTGATTGGGTTTTATAAGACCCCACCCCCCCAACCCGTCAAGAATGTTGAACTCTCTGGATGTGTTGTATATCACCACCCGTCAGCAATGTTAGACTCTCTGGATGTGGTATACCACCGTTCAATTACCTTCGGATGACAACCGCAGAATGTTGACTTCTCTGGACGTGGTTATACACCACCCATCAGAATGTTTGACTCTTCGCGATGTTGTTATACACCACCCTCATCCAGAATGTTGACTCTCCTGGGATGGGTATACACCACCCGTCAGAATGTTTGACTCTCTGGATGTGGTATACATACCAACCCGTCAGAATGTTAACACTTCTGGATGTGGTAGTTACACCACCATCAGAATGTTGACTCTCTGGATGTTGGTATACACACCCGATCAAGAATGTGACTCTCATATGGACGTGGTATACGTCACAGCAGGCAGAGACCTCGGGTATGCCTCACGGTAATGTTGGAACCTCTGGATTGGTATAGCCCAGTTCAGTTGACACAGTGGATCGGGATACCCGTTGCAAGAAATGTTGATCTCTGGATGTTATAACACCGTGATTTTACTTGGGTAGTCACCACCCGTCAGAATGTTGACTCTCTGGATGGGGTTATACACCACCCGCCAGAATGTTGACTCTGCTGGATGTGTTATACCAACCCTGTCCAGATATGCTTGACTTCTCTGGATGTGGTATTACACCACCGAGATGCAGAATGTTGACTCTGGATTGTGGTTATACACCACCCAGTCCAGAATGGATTGACTCTCTGGATGATGTTATACACCACCCGTCTCAGAATGTTGACTTCTTTGTGATTGTTAGTACACCACCAGCGTCAGAAATGTTGACTCGTCTGGATGTTGGTATAACCATCCCCCGTCAGATTGTTGACTCTCGGATGGGTTATACACACCACGTCAGAATGTGGACTTTTGGTGTGTATAGACACACATGCACGTCAGAATGTTTGACTCTCTTGGATGTGGTATTACAACCACCCGAATCAGGAATGTTGACTCTCTGGATGTGGTATACACCACCCATCAGACTGTTGACCTCGCTGGTTACACCAGCGGTACTCTCTGGATGTGTATACACCACCCGTGCAGAAATGTTGGACTGCTCTGGGACTGTGGTATACACCCCTAGTCAGAATGTTGATCTCTGGATGTTGGTATACACCACCCTCAGGAATGTTGACGTCCTCTGGATGTGTTTATACGACGCACCCGCAGAATGTTGACTCTACTCTTCCTGATGTGGTATACAACCACCCGTCAGAATGTTGACTCTTCTGGATGTGTATACACCAACCCGTCAGAATGTTGACTTCTCTGGATGTGGTATACACACCCTCAGGAATTGTTGACTCTCTTGTGGGTAATACACCACCTCGTCAGAATGTTGTCTGCTGGATGTGGGTATCACACCACCCGTCAGAATGTTGACTCTCTGGAAATGTGGTATACACCACCGTCAGGAAAAAAAAAACAAAAAAAAAAAAAAAATTGTGGACTCTTCTCTGGACTGTGGGTATACACTACCCGCTCAGAGCTGTTTGACTCGCATCTGGATGTTGGTATACACCACCCATCAGAATGTTGACTCTCGTGGATGTGGTATAACCACCATCAGCAACTGTTGACTGCTCTGGATGTCGGCTATACACCAACCCGTCAGAATTGCTGACTCTCTGGATGTGGTATTAACCACTGCCATCCAGACATGTTGACATCTCGGATGTTGGTATGACACCACCCGTCAGAATGGTTGACTCTCCTGGATGTGTTATACACCACCCGTCAGAATGTTGACTCCTCTCTGCTTATGTGGTATACACACCCGTCGAATGGTTGCTACTTCTTGGATTGTGTATACACCACCCGTGCAGAATGTTACTCTCTGGATGTTGTACTACACCACCCTCAGACCATTGAATCTCTCTGGATGTGGTATACACCACCCGTCAGAATGTCTTGACTCTCTGATGTGGTATCACCCACCCGTCAGAATGTTGACTCTCTGGATGTGGTATCACACCCGTCCAGAATGTTGGACTCTCTGGAATGTGGTATACACCACACCCGTCATAATGTTTGACTCTCTGGATGTGTTATACACCACCCGTCAGAAATGTTTAACTCTCTGGATGTGTGGTATACACCACCCGTCAAGAATGTTTGACTCTCTGGATGTGGTATACACCACCGGTCAGAAAGCTTGACTCGTCTGGATGTGGTTATACACCACCGTCAGACATGTTGACTCTCTGGATGTGGTATACACCACCCATCAGAATGTTGACTCCTCTGGATGTGTAGTTACACCACCACTCGTCAGGACTGTTGACTCTCTGGATGTGCTTATAACACCTACCCGTCAGAAGTTGACTCTCTCGATTGTGATATACATGACATTCCAGACGATTCTGTGCTTCCAAAACTTTGTGGCAAGTTTGGGGGAAGGCCCTTTTCCTGTTTCAGCGGTCAAATTAGACTATATTTTATGTCATATGTATTAACCTTTGTGATGTGTGTTGGATCCTTTATGCAAATCAATTAGCGAGTTCAGAGAACAGGAAATACTGACAGTGTATAGAAGGGTGTTTGACAAAAACCACCAATAGACTAGGACTAATGTATTCGTCGCCTTTCTGAACTGGCAGAGGAGAGATAGAGGCGGTCACATAGTTTGAACCTGGAATAAAATAGGCTTTCCTGGCAGACCTGGAACCTGTAAACAGGTATGTTAAAATATCACAGGTCATCAGAACACAATTACATATATGGGGTTTTGTGTCGCATCTCTCTCTCATGCTCTCTCCCTCCCTCCCCTCCCGTCCTCCCTCCCTCCCTCCTCCCTCCATCTCTATTCTGCTGTCCTGGTGATTCATAACCCAATGTGCCCTTTGCAATTAACCTTCAGGTTTCTCCACTTAAAGCAGACGGGTCGAGCGAGGGCGCGGTGTCAGGTCAGGCAGGACGATCAGTCATGTTGTGGCGTGTGGGGGGGTTTACACTGCTTCTGGCTTGTTAAAGACATTCAGACCCATCGTGTCGTATTGCAATTAATACAGCTCGCCATAACAAACAAGACATTACAATAGTGGAAAGGAGAAATACAGAAAACAATACAGTATATAGAGTAATTACAATTCACATACAGACATACAGTATATAGAGTACATACCGTATTAGAGTACATAATTACATACAGTATATAGAGTACATACAGTAAATACGAGTATATACATATTACACTACAGTATTATAGAGTATATACAGCTTACATACAGTATCTATAGCAGTAACTACATTACATACAGTATATACAGTATATAGACTTACATACATTACATCAGTAAAATAGAAGTACATAACTACATTACACTAATACAGTATATACATTACAATACAGTATAACTACATCATACATACAGAATACATAATAGTAACAGAAGGTACATGTACAAAGTCTATAAGTACAGTACATAATAGATTACACATACAATTACGATACAATATAGAGTACTAATGTACTAGAAACATATAAGTAATAAGTACAACGTATATAGCAGTCACTTATAAGATTGGTACATACATTACATACAATTCGTATATAAGCATCAGTATAACAATACCAGTAATATATATAACATAATATAGAGTACATATCATTCATTACCAGTATATAAGTAACATACAGTATATACAGTATATAGAGTACATACATTAACATACAGTATATAGAGTACACATACATACAAAGTAAAACATACATTGCTCAGTATATAAGATGATACAATACATTACATACAGTATATAGAAGTACACTAACATACTACAGTTAATAAATACAGATATTGCATTACATATATAGTAGATACAGTATACATACAGTAATAATCAGTAATTACATACCAGATACAGTAATCATTACATACAGTATATTACAGTATCATTAACAGTATATAGAGTACATACATACAGGTAGCAAGGTAAATAGAGTACCAATAGCATTATCATACAGTATATAGAAAGGGTACATGCAGTAAACTAGAGTACATTACATTACATACGTAACTAGAGTAATTGAGTAATGAGTACATACATTACATACAGTATCATAGAGTACTACATTACATGTATTAAAACATACATTACATACAGGTATATAGAGTACATACATTACATTACCTAGTATATAGAGTATATACATTAATAACAGTAGATAGAGTACTACATTACATACAGTATATACAGATATGCAGTGGTATTACAGTATATATAGTGTACATTGTATTAACATACCAGGATATACTCTGTCTTCGCTGTTCTTCCCCCTCGTCCTTCTCTCTCTCAGTCAATTCAATTTATTCATTTTAATTTTGAGGGGCTTTATTGGCATGGAAACATAATGTTTTACATGTGCCAAGAGCATAGTGAAATTAGATATAAACAATAAACAATTAACAATTAAAGTAAACATTAGACTCACAGAAGTTCCAAGAAGAATAAGGACATTTTCAAATGTCATATTTATAGTCTATATACAGTGTTTGTTATGATGTGCAAGATAGGTTAAGTACAAAAGGGCAAATAAATAAACATAAATATGGAAGTGGTATTTTATTTAATGGTGTTTTGTTTTCCACGTAGTTTGCTCTTTTCTGGTAGCCAACTGTCAATCCATCTTCTGCGGCTCGTGACTGTCACTGATGTATTTCAATCCCAGTAAGATTTGCGGATTGTAATCAAATTCGGGATTGTTTTTTGAATTCTTTGTGACTTCTTGAGTAAATCTGAGGGAAATATGTGTTCTAATATGGTCATACATTTGGCAGGAGGTTCGGAAGGCAGCTTCAGTTTTCCACTTGCACACTTTGTGGGCAGTGTGCACATAGCCTTGTGCTTCTCTTGAGAGCCATGTCTGCTTCTCTCTCTCTCTCTCTCTCTCGTTCTCGTCAATTCAATTTCAATTATGGGCTTTAATTAGGCACATGGGGAACATCATGTTAAACGAGATGCCGAAGGCAAGTCAGGTAGGAATAATAAACAAAAGTGAAATAAACAATCAAAATGAACAGTAAACTCTGTCTGTCTGTCTGTCTGTCTCTCCCTCGTCTCTCTCCTTCTCTCCTCTCTCTCTCGCAGTGGGAATGCTGTGCTGGGTTGTTTTCGGAGTTTGAGTGTTGTGGTGTGGAAAGCTCTATCCTAACTTAACTTTCTTGATTCTTTTTCGTTTACATGTTTATTTCTTATGGTCGGGGGTTAAGTGCAATAATTTGTTTGAGCGGTATCGCAAAAGTTTTTTTTTTCAAAGTAGGGTGGAAGAGAGACAGAGTAAACTTTCCTGGGCGTTTGGAAGTTGTGTTGTGCGCGATGGCTTTCTCAGCCTAGCGGCGGAGGAGGACGCTGTCCTATACAGCATGGTGATTCAGGTGTGTTCCTGAGAAACGGGAGTTAAGGTGGAGGAGGTCTCTGCTCGCGTCGGTGACAGGTAGGAGCTGAAGTTTATACAGTCCTGACTTCTAGAATGACCAAAGAGCTGTGGTTTGTGTTCATGAAAAGGGCTAATTTGGTTGGTGGCTAATTGCTAGCCAGGAATAATTTGTTGATAAGGGGATGTGTTTGGTGTCAATTTCACCTCTCATCTACCACCTTCACAAGAGGTTGTAGTGGCAAAAATTTGCCTCGTTTATTACGGATGATCAAGATTAGGAAAAAGAGGTGAGTCTCGTTTTGGTAAGTTTGCTAAGCGGTTTTCGTGTTCAGCCAGGGTTTCAGTGCAGATGGTCGTTAAGCACGTTGTTTGCGTTCGCGGAGGCAAAGTGTTTAATGCTATTCTGAAGCACAACGAGCAACAGCTAAATGGTGCACCTTTAAGTGAGGACATGGGGAGGGCGCCTCTATGCAGGTTTTTTGCCAGCCACAGATAGTCTATTTACGGTGTGTTTTGAATGGTGGGGGATTTGGGGCACAGAGAGTCGTTTGCCGTGCCCGGATCAGTGTCCCCTCTTGGCTTTGAGCAGGTTTGCGAGTGATTCCTTGGTGTGGGTATCTTGTGGTTCAAAGGCGTAGACAAGGTTTGAGGGTTACCAAAGCGCCAGTGGGGGACAATCGAGGTCAAAGTGCAGGGGGTAAGAGATGCAGCACAGCAGAGCTGGGCCTAAGTCAGGTTAGAGATGGTGGTGTAGATGAGGCTGGGCCTAGGTCCAGGCTAGAGATGGTGGGGTAAGCTGTATGCTGAGTTTAGTCAGGCTAGAGATGGTGGGGGTAGCTGAGCTGAGTTTAGTCAGGCTAGAAGATGGTGGGGGTATGTGGAGGCCGGGTCATAGTCAAGGCTCTAGACGATGGTGGGGTAACGCTGAGGCTGGGTCGCTAAGTTATGCTATGGAGGGTGGTGTAAAAGGGTGGCTGGGTCTAGGCAAGGAATATGGATGGTGCGTATATGCAGAGGCTGAGTCTAGTCAGGCTATGGATGGTGGGGTAGATGAGGCTGGCCCTAGTCATGCTATGCGAAGGGTGGGGTTACGCTGAGGCTGGCCCTAGTCATTGCTATGGAGGGTGGTGTAGCTGAGGCTTGGCCCTAGTCAGGCTAAATGGCAGGACCCGCTGCGCGCGGTAGCTGAGGCTGGCCCTAGTTCATGGCTAGTGGAGGGTGGGGTAGGCTGAGGGCCTGAGCCATGCAGTCATCGGCTATGGCAAGGGTGGTGGTTAAGCTGAGGCGCTGGCCCTAGTCATAGCTATGGAGGGTGGTAGCTGAGGCTGGCCCCTACTCATGCTATCGGAGGTGGTGTAGATGATATACCTGGGTCTAGTCAGGTTCATTTCTAGTGGATGAGGAAGTATAGTGGGTGAAGTGGTAAGAAGATTAGGGGGGGAAGGAGGAGGGTGTCAAGCGGAAAATGGAAGAAAGGGTGGTGGACCAGCAAGGCACCGAATGGAAATGTTGCCTGTTTGCTGTGGGTGAGGCCCCCTAACACAGAAGACACAGGCGAAAGAGCAGGTGGGTCGAGTGGTGGGAGATAGAAGAAGAGGAGGAAAGTGAGTCTGAGGAAGAGGATGAGGGAGTTATTTTTTTTCGAGCAGCTAACTCTTCAATTGGCCCGGGAGCTGACCAGCCAGTCAACCCAGAGGGGTCTAAGTAACACGTTGAGCCGGAGAGCCACTGACGCAAAGAATTCCTGAATGAGTACTCTG